>NC_064877.1:600000-610000 GCF_943734665.1 Anopheles aquasalis | reverse complement strand
CTCGAGATTTCGGCGTAATCGAGCTGTTTTGAAGCCGGCGACAAACGAAGCGTAAATCTAGCGTAAATATAAAATGAATATCGAACAGTTCACGCGTGCCGTTAACCCGCGGTAAACAGAGTATAGGTCCACGGAGCGTAAAAATAAGCATAAATGCAGTTTGCGGGAAGTAGGAAGAGAATATTAAACTCAAGGTACGCTATATTTATGTTCCTTTACGCTCCTTCTAACCTTCCAGATTCAAGATGAAGTCAGCACATAAAAAGTTTGCCGCTGAGCTGGAACAACTGAGGACGAATAGAGGCGGTGGGAGGCGCGGGATCTAATTTGCCGTTCGATGAACATGCGTTCGCGTGTATTGGAGCCTCCTTCCTTCCTCCTGAATCCTTCCTAATTAATGCTCTAGGATATTAAAATATTATTTTTCCTTTCCTTTGAAAATGTGACCGCTACGCGTGATTGCAAAGCATCGTAAAATGGATTGTGGATGAGCATTCGCTACACTGTATCGGTATCTTTTGGAGTCACAAAGATTAATTTGATGATCGCCCACTGCGATCGTCAATGCAGTGATCTGACTGATCAGCTGTAGAACGGCGAACAGCCACAGAACCGGTTCCAGATAGAATTTAAAAGTTAGAATAAACTAAGCACAGTAGTGCAAATTTTGTTTCAATATCATCCCTAGCGCTTTGTATTACTGAAAGCATCCACGTGTTATTAGTTGCATTGAAAGCAGAAGTTGTTACCAAGAAAAAATACCCTTGTGGCCCCCATTCCAAGTTCTTCCGTTGAAGTGGTGATGATGACTTTTGCAACGCATTTCAACATCTTAGCAAGTCATTAGAAAAAAGGAAACAACCAACGTGATCTACCAAAACTAGTTTCGAAGCCTACACCACCCGGCTCAAATCGTTCGTTTGCGCTGGAAGTGTTGGGGTGATCTCTATAAAACTTTGAAGTATCGCAGATCTTACCTTCAGTTGAGTCCGTAAGTTGAGTCGTTTAGCCAGTTTGTCGTTAACCTGTTCGTAATCGTTTCCAGTTGAGAGTAGACTAGAATGGAATGATTTCAAAATACCTCTTTCAATGGCACAAGTGAAGCTTTTCGAAGCTAGTGTTATATTTTGTAAAAGAAAAAACTAGAAGATAAAACAAGCGTTTGTGGTTGTTGTCAGTGAATTTGCGTGTTTCTCCCAGCAAGGATTTATTAGTGAGATACTGTTTAAATTGTTTTCGTTTGAACACAGACTCAATATGGAAAAATATCGGTGGTGCTTACCTGTTGTCGGTTTGAGATTGCTGATGGTGATAATAATATTCGGGCAGAGCAATGCACGAACGTCGAACAAGTTAAAAGTGACCTTGCCACACGGCGGGGTGCTTATAGGCAGATATTTGAATTCTTTCAGTGGCCATGGAATTTTAGCCTTCTTGGGAATTCCGTATGCAAAACCACCGATAGGGGAACTTCGTTTTAAGGTAAAAAACACATCCATTCTAAGTAATTTATTATTTGTTTTTTCTGTTTTGTCTTTTATTTCTAAACTAATTTGTTTAACTGTTTGATTTCGGCTTATTAGAACGGTGGATTTAAAGATTTGCAAATCAATTTTAAAAATTATTCTTATGATTTCAACAGGCTCCGGAACCGTTTGGAAAATGGTCGGGTGAACGAATGGCGATAGCGGATGCTCCACTTTGTACTCAACGTGATCCATATCGCCGAGATGAGGCCATATCCGGCACTGAAGATTGCCTACAACTAAACGTTTACGTACCAGAGAGTCCTCGACGACTGACAGTGTCTGATGCTGAGCCCAACTCTGGATTACCGGTGATGGTTTTCTTCCATGGTGGAGGGTGGCAGTGTGGCTCGGGCACGCGATCGTTTTACGGGCCCGATTTTCTGCTGGAACACGATGTCATCTACATCGGAGCAAATTTCCGACTTGGTCCTCTGGGATTCCTCTCAACGGTGCAGGAAGACTGCCCTGGAAATAATGGACTTAAGGATCAAAGTTTGGTATTACGATGGATTCGAGACAATATAGCGGCATTTGGCGGCAACCCACAATTAGTAACGGTGTTTGGAGAGAGTGCAGGTGGCGCTAGCGGAACATACCATATGATGTCGCCGCTATCGGAAGGATTGTTCCACAGAGTAATATCTCAGTCCGGAGTGAATTTGAATGCTTGGGCCCAACCAGCTCATCCTGGTGTAGCCCGTGCGCGTGCCCTACAGCTTGGCGAGATGTTTAATTGCACTCAAGGTTTCGATGGGATGTTCAGTGCAATGATCGCCTGTTTACGTGATGTAGCTGCTGAAGATATCACAAAAGCATTTTATGATTTTTATGTAAGAAACCAAACGATATGTTTTTCTTTACGTCGCAGAATTTTATTCATTTTGCTTTATTCCTTCACTTTCAGGCATGGGATACTGATCCTATGATTCCGTTTCCTCCTGTTGTAGAACCTAATTTACCAGGTGCGTTCATTACGAAACATCCTCGAGATGTTTCCGCTCCCCATTCCTTAGGATTACCTTGGATGACGGGTCTTACGCTTGATGAAGGGGCCTTGAAAAGTGCATGTACGTATTGAAGGCATCCTATTAAATACCGTCTTAAAATAGAGTGATTAAGTTTTCACATTTTACTCCCATTTTAGCCCTCATAAATGTACCTAGCCTTCGCCATAGTCTTAATGAGCATTGGGATCAAGCATTGCCGATTTCTCTGTACTATGATCATCACAATTTAACAAGGCAGCAAGAAATTACAGAACGTATCAACAAGTTTTATTTCAACAATCAGAAGCTTGTAGAGAAAACCGAGCGTAACCTCACAAATGTTCGTATATTACTTTGCGGTGGTGATATTCCGCTTTCTTTTGGAATTTTAGTACCGAAATGCAAACCTTGACAAAAGTGTTACAGAACCTACATTATCAAACATTGATTAATCGTTCAAATGAACTTTTCTCGTTGCAGTTATACTCGGATGCATGGTTTTTAGCTGGTATGAATGAGTATTTAAGAATACGTCTGCTAAGCAAAAAAACCAACATAACGTCTGACGCAAATGTTGAAGTGGGGCCCACTTACGTGTATTTATTCGCACAGAAAGCCTCGGCAAGCTTCACTGAAATATTTGAAGGAGGAAAAGATAATTATTATGGTAATTTATTTTTACCTTATTTGGTTGAGCACATTTACCAACAAGCATATTTAAAAATAATATACTTTCTACATTGCTTATAGGAGTTTGCCATGCTGAAGAACTGCAGTACCTGTTTCCAATAGCAAAGGACCTGTTTGTAACAGCAGTTCCTACAACAGTAGAATTAAAAATTCGAAGAATTATTACTCAGCTATGGGTAAATTTTGCCAAAACAGGTAACCCAACTCCACCAAATACAATGGATGATTCTATTCCAACATGGCCAAAAGCAGAGGGTTTTCCCTTAACCTATGTTCGAATTGGGAGCATCGATCCTTCGACTGAACCTCTTATCGCTGTAGAAGTAGGGTTGTTCGAAGAAAGGTCTGCATTTTGGTCTGCGCTTCAGGCACATCATCCTCCAGGTTTATTAACAAGCACAAGTCACGATGAGCTGTAATTTTCACTTACTTTGCAATTAATTAACGTAGATATGAGGAATATTAGAATTTTTGAAATCTACATGAACATGTCGGATGATTCATAATCTTTGTTTGATTCGATTATAAAAAAGGTTTGAAAATATTTTGTACGATTTTTCATGAAATAGTACAATTGGTTTCGAATGTATCGTATCCGATGTAACAAATATAACGTTTGTAAAAATATATCAAAGAAATTACTATAACTCTTTTTTCTTCAGAATTGATCCGAACACAAGAAATGTGCATTGAAAGTGAATGAAATGTTTGTGTATGAAAGTTAGTGCATTGCTTTCCAGGAATGATTAAATATTGCAACTTCTAGCACATAAATTTGCACGGTTTTGTTGATTGGATATCGAAAGTTTTGCATGGTTTCCTCGACGATACTATCATTCATAGAGATATGTTTTGTTTTCCCCTTTTCATTCTGGTTCATTGCTTTTACTCTGAAAACTTCAAATGAAAACTCCCAAGTGAAGTGAACACGCATTTAAAGCCATCTAACACACGAAAGATTCGCGATTGTGTGCTAGATAAAGCGAATTAATGAGGCAGGCTTGTTTTTATGCGTAAACAATAATAAAAGAATACACGGAATGAAGTTTTAAACTGCAACATTTAATGATTATTAGAAGAAGGATTTTAGAAAAGATTTGAGAAATTCGATCGTAACACAACATTGTTGTCGCATTTCCGTGAAAACACTAGATGCGCCCCTTGCGATGAACATTCTAATTCTGTCTTTGCGCATGTCTGGCACAAAAATATTCATACCATGTCTCTCACTAAAATGCCGGAGTCTTTATCCTTATAATTCCTACCAGTCTCACCAGTATCACGCATTGTGATAGATGTTTCACGGAAAGAACCATTTCGCCTTAATCCCTATCAGCTAGTTTCTCAGTGAAGTAATACTGTTGATTGTGTGTTCAGATTTAGTTGCATAGAGAAGTTGTTGAACAAAGCCAGTGGTAAATGTGAAGCCAATATCACAAAGCGGTTAACTGTATAACTCAATAAAATGGTGTTATGTTACCTATTTGTTTGTGTTGATTATTGATTCAGCTGTGGAGACGATTCAATTAGTTTTGTGAGTACAAAGGCTAATCAATACGTGAAAGTGAAACCTGATTTGTTGTCGTCAGGATCGTGAAGATGTTTAGATGAATCTGCATATTATTGTGCATGGATGAAACATGCTCAACCTATCGTTGGTGGTTTTTCTTCAAATAAAATAAGGAAATATCCAAGCAGCGAAATTCTCATACATAAAAGTTCCTGATAAACGGATACATAAACGGTTGTGTGTGCAAGAGGCAAGTCTCTCTTTACGGGGAAAAAATAATGACCTTAACCTAGGAGGATACTGCATTCATGAACACCACGAGATAGTATACAATTTGAACAAAAGGAGTAAAACATGTAAGTTTATTGAATTAATGAAAGTGTTTAATTGAAGTTGACATATGCATGGGGAACAAAAACTGCAACAATAGTGCATTTATCTTTCTTGTCTCAAATAAAGCGATTTGTATTAATTCATATGTACAATTTTGGTCATTGCTTATATTATTCTCAAAATATATTTACAATTGAGAATTCCAAATGTAAGCACCAAATTGAGTGGGCCAAATGCTCCTCAATGTGACTTTAATGGCAATGATGAAGTCATAAATAACGTAGGAAGTAATAATTTCATATCTGTAATAGCGTGCAGTTCACAAATTCTGTAGCAATGTGGGCATGAGGATGATAACCATGATATGTGAACATATGTGATATGTTTTATTAGACTTTCATCGAGGAACGATGGTCGACACGCATCTAGATATGAAAAATGATAATCACCTACGGATCATCTGTGAGCTTGAGTTGGAAGGAACAAAAAAATTGGTTATCCTTTTTCGATTAGCGGCCGATTCTGAGTGAACGTGTGACGGTGACAAATTGTAATCATTTTCTAAAGTCCTCTTGTGTGCGGTGGTCGTGAAAACAATGCGACATATACACGACATACAAAAGCAAAATCTTATTCATCGAATTCAACTCTCTGTGTAGTTTGTGACCGTGGATTCAATACAACTATTGCGTGTCGTTGTAGGGTAGAAACCATTGTCTCGGAAAGCATAGTTGGTCACGCGAAGGAATATTCCTCATAAACATAAATATGATTTTTTCCCATTATTATTTCTATGCTACGCAGCTTGTTGACGTAGTAGCAAATCGATATTGGTGTGCGGTGTAACAAAATGAGCGGTCCTGAAACATGTTGAAAGCAGGAAAAAAATTGTAAGATAAGTACTAAAGCTCAAATACCAACAATCCATCGTAAACGGATTTTTTGTGTTCATGTCTTATGTTGATACGTACAAAGTGCTGTTCCTGATGCTACTCTGAGCTGGGAATGGTGCATTTACTACACCCTTCAATAAATCAACACTAATAAATAATGTAAATAGGAGGAAATTAAATAGGCAAAGGCCGGTCCGTATACCACTAAATAATAACAGTATGCAAACAGCATGCTGTTAGAGCTACGTTAACGATATTCACACACTTATTTGGGGCAAAATAATAATGGGTAAACACCTAAACAGCAAATGAGAATTTTAACGATGTATTGCGTATTTTTCCGCTGCAATTGATCAGGTTATTTGTTTGATAAAGTTAATTTTAAATATTATCGTCAACATCCTTCGTTGTCTTCCACCAATAAACAGAAGAACATGAACAGTAGAAATGATAAATGCTTTATAGAGGTTGTATGTGTAGCATAATGTGTTGTAACGGTGTCAACAGATGTAAAACGCTGGCGGCTGTTCCTATGAATCCCCACAGAGAAGGATAGCTTACATTCCTGTAGATAGAAGTAGCGAATGGCGCTGCTACAAAAAAAAACGAAATGGATCGTAGAGTGGTAGGAAATGATTCAATACTACGTGTCACTGATTGTCTTGAAGGATTGCACTAAGAGAAACCATGCTTGAAATCCTTACAACCACACCCACTTAAACGAAGCAATTATATTTTCCTTCCTGTTCGATCTCATTTGAGAACAGCTAAGTTTATCGATATCTGCCACACTTTTACAACTTGTTTGGGTTACTGCATATCTTTGTTTTAATATTATTTATTATAGTTTTATTATTATTATAGTTTTTATTTATTTTACAAACTTAATTTCTATTTCACCCACGAATAGGCATACTTACAAAACATTGATTAACACCACCGATATCAAAGGGGCGATAGTTGCAGTGCATTGAGCCAACAGCTCTACTCAAATAACTATACATTACTGCTTCATTTTATGTATTTAGTCATCCACGCAAATTCAAAACTACAATACTATGAAATTTTCTAATAAATTATACTTTTTTCATTTTTCTCTGTAGAAAATGGAAACTCTCTACACCGGCCACATACATGGATTTCCACCCACGGGAAACATATCTTATGGCTCGCTTAGCACCGCATGGGGCTCTCAAGGTGGTTTGATTGCTCTAGGTGTTGTATTAGGCAGCTCAGTTAGCCTTGTTGGATTGGCTTTTGCTTTCATCACTTATAGGTACTTAAATAAATTTTAGTAATATCGTCGTCTTCAGTGGATCGAATAATAATGTTTAATTTTCCAGCTTGTTTTCCGATTTGAAATCACTAGCTGGAACTGCTCTTTTAAGCTTGCTGGCTTCTCTGTTCATGAGCCAGCTGTTGTTTGTTATTGGCGTAGGTGGTGTACAGGTAAGACTTTTATTTTTTTTTTAAACACAGAAAAGATACTGCAGGTTTCTAAAATAGTACCTGTTTGATCGCTTAATCTGGGCATAGCTATATCTCCATAGAAATTGTAATCGAAACAGTATGTTTTTACTTTATTAACATGTGTTTGAGTTTTCCCAACCATATGATTTAGAAAGGTAGCTTTTATCATTGTAGACTTTTTCATTGCTGTTTCTAGGACGCAGAGTTATGCCTATCACTATCACTGGCATTGCTGTTCATGAAATTGGCATCCCTTTGTTGGCTCTGCTGCTGTTGTCATCATGCGCTTGTGATGTTCCGATCCAATACTAATCTCAATCACTACCCAGAGCAAAGCATGGGAAAAGTACTTGCAAACTATAGGTATGTGTGGCAATTGGAGCAATGTTTGAATGTTACAAATGTTTTACTCTGTTTTATAAATTCCTTTTTTGCAGTATTATATCTTGGGGTTTTCCATTGCTGATGCTTGGAGTTGCAGCAGCGTTTAAATATAAAGAAAGAGATGTAAAAATTAGTGGTGCCCAAGTGATTGCGCAAATTGTCCACGAGTTAAACGGTGATGACCATTGCTGGTAAGTTAAAATAAAAGACTTTTCACTTCATGTAATAAACATGAACGACTTTGTAATTGTTTAAATACACTAGGTTAATGGAGGGATCCGCTTACATATGGGGCTTTCTCGTGCCAGCGACTGTACTGCTGTTCTGTGGTTTCTATCTAGCCTGCCAGGGAGGAGGAGCAATCAAAATTGCAGCAGCCTTGCAAGTAGACTCTCGTGCAAAAAATAAGCTTGTCAAGAAACGAGGATTACAAATAGGACTATTCTTCAAGGTAGTAGAATGTTTTATTTGTTTTGAATAATTTTAATTCCTATTGAATTATTATATGTCTATTATTAAAATATTACAGATTCTTATAGTACTTGCTACAGTTGTTGGTCTTGGTACTATAGCCTCCATTTGGAATGTGGTTGAACTTTGGTCAATCTACAGTATAGCACAAGGAGTGCAGGTAAGTCGATTGTTTGTATGTGAATGTTCTTCTTCTGTAATTGTAGCAATGTGATTGTATTTATGTAATTTAATTATACTTTATCGCACAGGAAGCTTAGGAATTTTAATTCCAATGATCGAAGCAGAAATGCTCGATAAAACTATTTATACTGATGTATCATACCGGATCTTTACATTATATTTTCAGGGGCTTGTGATAGCATTGCTGGTGTCATGTAACTGCAAAGTGTTGAAGCTTTACTCGGCACCAAGAAGCAGCAAAACACGGAGAGGAAATTATCGAAACTTAAAGGATGGAGATGGTGGACGCTATGGAGTTCTATCGATTGCCAATCCTAACTATGAAGACAAAACTCACATTGTGGCGGATGAAAGTAGCACGTGTCTTACGAAATTGTCATACAAGGAAAGAAGTTTTGTGGACCGTATGGACAGTGTACCGACTGCCCTCGATTGCTCGTTTAACGGCGAGCTATCCACTTCGCTATCAATTGATGAACTACCAAGAAAACCGTTACCAATACCTGTTTAGGAAATTTCAAGAATAGAATGTAAACATATCTTTCAGTGGATATTAACTATTGTATTTACTGTAGGACTACTGAGAAGGATGCACTAAATAATAGGGCTGAAGATATTGAAGAACGTAAGGCCCGGACAATAAGGCATAAGGGGGAACAGAAGTAATAAGCAAACCGTATCAAAAACATCATCAAACTATGAAAGATTTCTTATATCAATCCATTAAATTACCCATATCATCGGCAGCATATTGAGGCCCCTTGAGTGTCCTTTAGAATATTGGGTCTGTTTATTGGCATTAGATAATCAGTAGTACCAATGACCATTAGGAATGATATTTGTTTCTCTATATTGTCGTAATCGATTAACCTCGCTTTAAATCAATCAGGGGTAACAGTCGAAAGGTAAGAAAGTGTAAGGAATTAACATATCTACTATTGTCTTTTAATTTGAATTTGATTGCCATTTGATAACCACATGCCATTCAGATATTTTTAATTTTACTTTGATAAACGTACGATTATATGTATGAAACTCTTTTCTGAGTTTCGCTTGGAAATAGTTTGTTTTGCTAATTTTAATTGTAAGGTTTGAAACATATCAAATAGAATGAGAGAATGTCTAATACCTAAACACCTATTTTTGGTACTTATGGAGCGGCAAAGGGTTAACGATTGGAATTGAGGATCAGTGAAGATGGTGAAGAAAATAGAAAGTAGAAAAGAACTAAAGCTTGGCATCGAGTGGTATTTTACTCAATAAGGACATACTCATCTTAATTTTTGCAAAAATGTTAGTCAGGTATGTAAAAAACAGATTGATGAAAATGTTCTACTGAAATAAAGCAAAATGTTTGGGCTGTACATGCTTTTTTATGTGGATATGTTAGTGCTTTGTTTGTGGATTTGTGCTACCCGCGGGCATCCCGGCCGCGTGCACGTCGCCTTCATCTTCGCGGCTGCAGTAAAGTTTACAGCGTGATCTTGCAAACGGAGTTATCTCGCGCGCCCTCAGCTTTGCCTGGCTTCAACAAGCTCAAACTTTCGGTCT
>NC_064877.1:540000-592500 GCF_943734665.1 Anopheles aquasalis | reverse complement strand
GAATGCAGTTAACATTAATATAGCGCCAATGCAGTCACAGCAGAGTGTTTTGATGCCAGGGAATTCGCAAATGCAGTCTACACAGCAACAATCAACTTCGGCGACGACCAATTTGATGCCGAATACATCGGTACCATCTCAGCCAAGCAGTGCTGTTCCACCACCATACTTCAGTTGTAAATATACCTCACTGAAACTCATGAAACAATTTAGGTTGCATGTTCATACTACGTACCGTTATACTTTTCAGATGTAACTTCTCAGCCGGCCGAGCCGCTTTTCGTCACAGTACCCCCAAGACCACAACGCGTGCTCCATTCGGAAGCATATATCAAATATATAGAAGGGCTACAACAGAGATCAACCTACGTGACCCCTTGGCAAAAAACCATCACTGCGACAAGAGAAACCATTCCCAATACGGATATAAACCGGTTGCCCACACAATGGCTTGGAAAACGAGGTAAAGAAAGACCAGAAGTTTTAGTTGATGCGCTCTGGAAACTTCGCAATTTCATGATGAAGGATGTTATTCAGTTTGATCGATTCTAATTCAATCCCGTTAAGTTGAGATAAGGTATTTGATTTGACATTCGAATCTATATATTTCTTTTTTTTTAGAAAACTTTCCCTAAAGTTTTCTCAATAGACTATATTCGTAAAAATAGAGAGATTTTCAGTGCAGTTTCTGAAATTGAATTTCTACAATTTTGATTGTCGGCACTGGTTCCATTCCAGTGTGTTGCTGATTTCGACTACTTCTTTTGCACAGCCCCAACAAAGCGTCACGCCGCATCCTCCATGTCCGTAGTTGTGAATGATGGGTATCGACGCATTACCTACGAATAAGAGAACAACGTTTATAGTACCTTGTTGTGCTGCATGAACTATTTTCTTATTAGCGTGGACATGTAAACATTTCTTTGGTTAGATTGATTGATTTCTATCAAAACGTTGCTAAGAAGGCCTCCTTAAAGAGATTGCAAATACAGCGTTTCTTATCTGTGTATGGAGGTTTAGTCTTATCAGTGCTTGTTTGAATAAAAGTCCGTAATGAAGAAGAAATGGGTAGTTGTAATAAATATAAACTTGTCAGTATATAAAAAGATTTTGCTATCTCTGTAATGCTTGTAGCTGTTTATTTGAATAGATTATTCGAGAATGAATTCTTTCGTTAATTAAGTGATCAGTAATACCTGTTTTGTAGTGCTCAAGCTCTAATCGAACGGTGTCGCGTCCTGGACGTAGTCCAACCCACTCAGACAACGTAGCTGCATTTTTGAGATTTGGAAGCTTTTTTTCGCACCCATCAAAAATGAATCGGCTGTCGTCGCGATTCACATTACGATTAAAATCATTCATTTGATGTGTTCCCCCTAGTATGACAGTTTCGGAACTGTTTTTATAAGGAAAAGAGAATCGGAAAATAAGAAGTAATATATGCTCAATACAGAGTTCTCCCCACACGCGCTTTAATAAAAGCTACTCACTTTGGAATGATATAGTTACCGTCGTCGCTGTCGTCTAGAATAATCTCGTAGACCCAAGGAGCACTAACTCGAGCTACTTGCCCGCGTATGGGGTGCACGTTTTTGTCGCTGACGAGCTCCCGCGAACCAAGGCCAGTACAGTTAACAATCAGATCAATAACCGGTCGGTCAAGTAGTAGCTGTTCAAAGTGATGTACTTTGGAATTAACAAATTTCCCCCCCACGGCGGTGAATCGATTAAAAAGGTAAGGCAGCAATTTTGATGGTTCGCAAGTGAAGGTGGCAAACTGATAACCTCCGGTATAGTGACGTCCGTGCTCTTTACTTAAGCGCATTAGTTCTGGCTCCGTAATTGCTTGGCATCCGAACACGATTTCTTTCCAAGAAGGGTCGGGATATCCGTTAGGTTCTGTAGTTAGCCGCATACATGGTTGTAGGCATACTCCAACCTTTCCGGCCAATCCGTTTTTCCACAATTGATGAAAGAACACATGCGTTTCACTGGACCACTTACTGTAAAGTAAAATGCGAGCACGAATGGAATGTAACTGTAAAAAAAATGATTTCAAATATATTGTTGTCTTCTGCAATCCGCTTACACAATCTTGTGCTCAGGTGTTTTCCCGCAAAAATAAGGTCCCCAAAGGCCGGCTGAACCATCTGCTGTCGTTTCGGGGCTTATTGCTTCGGATATGAGTGTTACATTTGCCTCGCCATAGTAATGCTCTGCCAACTGTACTGCAACACTAAGACCACTAACTCCGGCACCGACTACAATGATTTGCCTCATTCTTGTTAATCGTACTTGTACACTTTGGCGAGTTCCTGGGCGAGGACGCTGGTAAAATTCAACGGGATTTCTGATTGCAGCAATCGTTCACACCGGACTGATCATGACCATGGTGTGCGAGATGTATTTTAAATAACGGTATGCGCATGTACGTTATCATCGGTTTTGTTGTTTTTTCTTCTAGCAACATTCCGGGTTGTTCTCGGTTGCTTACCTCGCTCGATAAGGATTAGAAATACACTCAGCATAGATGAGCCTTATCGCACAACTTATTATGGTGATTTTAACACTCATCCGCATGGCGATTATGCATTCAAGGCCAAATAATCACTGCGGAAGTATAAGTAGCGACAATTCCTGTGCCGTCTCACACAACTTCTTTGTCAGATTGTCGGATCTAAAGCTTAGATCGAGCATCACCGGAATTATCATCCCATTGCTGCACCAGCTGCACCACTGCTCCTGCACATCCCCAGGCAAGTGAAATACCGGCACCGCCGTGTCCATAGTTGTGTACAATTGGTTTTCTTCCAGAGAGCCCTAAAATGTAGTTCATAAGTTTTTAAACAAAAAGCAAAATCGTACGGTCGTTTGACAATAGCTACCATGATAGAAATCCATTTGTAAGCGTACACCGGTTGATCTCAACGGTCGTAAGCCAACCACATCTCTGACGAGAGTTGCGTGTTGTAATGATGGTACAATCATTTCGCAGTTTTTTCTAATTGAGCTACGATCTAATGGGCACACTCTGGTATCAGTACTTTTCTGTTTCGTTCCGCCTAATGTTATCGAATCTGTGTTGGGTATAATGTAGCAGTAATCGTTGGCAAAAGAGTGGAATATTCCAGGTGTTTCAATTTTTTGCACTTGGCCGCGTATCGCTGTCAGGTTGAGATCGCGTAAAAACGCCTTGGCACCTAAACCGAAACAATTGATAATTAGCGTACTTTCGTCGATGTCCAAACTATCCAAACATTTCATCGTCGACAGTTTCTTCTTGTGGAAAGACACATTTCTTCGTATCATTAACACGTGGCAATAATAATTCATCAGTTTTGTAGGCTCACACGTGAATGTGGTATAAGCAAATCCTGTCGCGTAATCTTCAATTGGCTTATGCTCGTTCGTTAGCTGCTGTAGTGATTCGAGTGAAACTCTCTCAAACCCGAATACAATATCATGCCACCATGGAGTTGGTTCATGATGCCCGGAAATCTCTAAAACGGGAACCAAACATATTCCACATTGATCCGCTAGTCCGCCTAACCACAAGCTATGAAAATAGTCATGTGTATCCTGTGCCCACGTCCTGCAATAAAAAGAAAACATGAAACCAGTACTCACAGGGCATCAAGACAGAGTGTTCAGGCTCAATAGCGTACCTATATATTTGATCGTCATTTTGCCCTAAAAGATATGGTCCCCACAAGCCTGCCGCGATGTCACTTGTTGTGTTTGGACTAAACTCTTCCGCTACTATTTGTATGAGTGCATTCGGAAATGCATCTGATAAACGCATTGCACATGAAAGACCGTTTATTCCACCTCCTAGGATAAGAAACTGTTTGTATTCTCTATTCATTCCGTACTCGTAACAGATTGTGGTTAATTAAAAATGACTTAGAAAATTAGCCGATATAACCGTTTCACTCGAAGCGATACTCAAAACTGAATTCGGGTAGTATGAGTTCGCAATGGATGGGTAGCGCAATCATTTTATTGAGATATCTCATAGTCATTAACACAATAGCTTCTTATCACCGTCTTTCACGCTTATCACCTGCTACGCTTCTCACAGTTGCACGATAGACTTGTCGTTCGTACTGAACGCTTCGCTTCGTTCGCTTGTTTGTTTGCAATAGCTACTGGGATTACTTACGAATTGAAGCTATTAACAATTTCTCAAGATTCTATTAGGTTTTGATATTTTAACCCTATTTTTTAACATTATTTAAGTTAACAAGTTTTATGCTGCTTATAAATTGATATGCCCTTTCTTTGATGGCTGCTGTATGCTTTAAGATAAAAATCGAGAAACAATGCTAGTACAAAAATGGCCTGTAAGAAGCCATACCATAACCAAAATGTTGGAAATTGGCAGTCACCCGACAAAAGTGGACGCCCAAAATGGAAAGCGATATGTATAAATTGAATAAGTTGTAGCCGAGTAAGATGTTGTTTCCACCAAATGTTGTTTTTCGTTGTTCCCAATGATGTGAGGAAGTAGTAGAAGTACATGACTGCATGGACAAGCGTGTTCCATAGGCCTAGCATAAGAACATGACCACCAGGAACAAAAGTAAGTGCACAATAGGTAGTAATCACCATTAGTGAGTGGTGATAGACATGCAGAAATGAAACATGTGATTGCTTTTTGCGCAGGACGAAGAACACCGTATCGGCCAGATCCAGAAGTTTAAGCCCGAAGTATGCGTAACTGAAAAATACTTCATCCATCCCTCGCTGTGATCTTGAGTAGTCGATCAATTGGCAATGAAATGAAAATTCATTGTACTGCACAAACACATTATAAAACTGTACATTCAATGGAAGATAAAAAGAATGTCACAAAGCTTCAAATGCATAATTCGCTTTTGAATACTTACGATTCGCAGGAACAGAATGCTATTGGCAATGACTTGAAATAGATTGTATGCCTTGATCACATTTCGAAGATCGTATGGTTTACGATTAGACATGTAGCGTGGGCCCCATCGTAGTACAAAATATAGGTAAGCAACTACTAATCCTACAATCAGTATTGGTGATCCAGCTAAAGGAAGTTGGGCGCTTCGTTCATCTGGAAAAATAGACGTTTAGTATGTATTGTTTTATAAGGAAAGATGTTTCGAACAGATTAAGTTGAACTTTTATCTTTGGTTAACCTCGTCGCTCGAAGAATAGTTCTTTGTAATTCTTGAATAGTAAACCCATGGCCGTCGTCGTCATTTCACAGAAGTTTACAATGGTTATGAACGATGCACTGAACCACTACTGGACCTTATGAGAGTCGCGGATGCGTTTTATACTAATCGTTTCCTTTTTCTTCTGCTGAACCTTTCCGCATAAGAGGGTTGCGCACATAAGTTGCGCTTGATTAATTATTAGTATAATTACGCGGACTCTAGCACCCGTCTAGAAAATGGTGTAATGATAACAGGAGTAGTAGACAGCAGTTTCGTAGCTGAATAAATCGCTGTTTGTTGCACAAAAGCGTTCATTGTTTGTGAAGGCTTACTATGTCAAGTACACGTTATCGTCATTACACACAATGATTAGGAATGATATGCTGTTAATATCTCGCAAGTTTGTTTTAGATTTTGAAACCCTAATTATCACATGATACTATAAAACCATCATGCTGAAATATTTATTATATTAATAAACGGTTGTAACCGCACACTACCCACACATATTTAATTGAAAATAAATTTTTAAGAACAGCGAACTACGCTCCCTGTGCTTGTGTGAATGTATAAAACCATTGTTATAACAATAATTATCCAATAGCTGATTGAATCGTCTCAGCTATTTAAAACGAGGTTTATACAGCCAAACATGTATGAACACTACAAAACAAAAAATTGCCCATAGGGCACACAATTAAGTGCGATGGTTTCTTTTATTTTTATTGTTAAACTGTCCTGTGGGCGTTAGGCATATAATCCTTAATTGGTATTGCAGAGTTTGTCAGAAAGAATGTTTGAGGCAATTGTTTGTTAGATCCCTAATCACGCACTTAAAGAATACGAGTGAGGATAGTTTATTTGCATACTATTTAACATCCGGAACAATTCATCGCCTTGTTGCTAGCCTGTTCTATCACACTACTTTTGTTTTTTTTATGTATGTTTTAATGTAAAAGTCGGCAAACAGTGTAAACATGAACATGTTCTGCGTCAGCCCAATGAACAGCAAAACCTTTGGAAATTCGCAGTATCCGCCAATCAGTGGGGCGCCAAAATGGACCATAAGAATAGTAAATTGTAGCTAAAATAAAACAAGAGTTATCTTGAGAGTCAAATATAAGTTTATATGCATGTTTTTAATGTTTACCAATTGAACTTGGGTGATGTGTTTTTTCCACCATAGGGAATTTTTTAATTCAGGTTTGAAGGACGTGAGAAAGTAATAGAAATACATTATCACGTGAACGAAGCTATTAATTAATCCTAAAAGGGTTGCATGACTTCCTAATGGATGGATTATAGGATAAGAAGATTAGTTATGGTATGACTGTTCAAGATAGTCGTTTCTCCTATCAATACATACCGGCCAAGAATTTGGTGAAAACATATGTCGCAACTACCATTCCAGCATGATGGTAGGTATGAAGAAATGTTATCTGATTATTCTTTTTGCGCACAACAAAAAATACCTGTTGAGAAAGAAGTGAAACTGATCTACATTAGCAGCTCGAATGTAGATCGGGCCATGTCTTACCGTATCGAGAAGATCGATTATCTTCGAGATGAAGTAAAGATACGTAACAAAAATGAGTTTTTTTCTAGAGGAACTGCCCTTTTGATTAATAGGCTCGCAACTCCAACTATAGTCCTCAGAAAAGTACGAATTTAATCCCCCCACGATACCAATGTATAGGTTTAAAAATATCTGTGTTACGTTATACACGTTCATAAGGGTAGTAAGCTGGAAAGGCTTGCGGTTCTTCATCATTTCTGGTCCCCAAACTTTAACGAACTTTAAATATATTATGATTACAGCTACAATCGGCAATGGGGACCCGAGCAATGGGTAGTGCTCAACACGTGGATCTGAAATGCACGGTGGAATGAAAAAAAAAATTGATACTTTTTGCTAGAGAATAGTTCACAAACTCCGCCCAACAGCTGTGCAGTGAGTCCCACCTTTGTATTCCGTAAAGAAGTAATTGAAGGTTTCATAAATGTTTTTTAGCACAAGAGCCATGACGAACAACGATTGTCAGGACCAAACCATCCACCATACAGAATAGAAACAGGTACGCAATTATTCACTGAACTAAAGCCGTTTCGGATTGATCTAATACGGTTCACAGTTTGGCAGAATGAGATTGAACTCGGAGCCGTGAATCAGAAGAAGCTCGATGCTTTTTGCGTTTACTTTCAATTTGAACCTCTCACTAACAGTATGTCACGTTTCACTATATGGTCAAAGAAAGAATGGTAGAATGCTGTCTTTCCTCCCTAATCGACGGTTGGAACATATATTGATTCAAAGTAACACCACACACGCGCATCGGTCGATCACTTGACCGTTCAGAATGATAATCTCGTTGAACGCCCCATTTAACGTGGCGAACTCGATAAATAAACAGTATGCGTTTGTAGCACGTACATATATAAGCATAAATTAAGCACCCTTTTCTACATGAAGAGAAAGAGGTGTGTGTCATGGAATTTCAATGCAAAACATTGTAAAACAACGATGGTTACACAACACAAACGTTCTATGTACAATCGAAACGGAGCTGTAAAAGAGTTTACGTGTTTATGCAATCTAATTACTGTATATTAAGTTCCATATGACATCAATCCAGATGGTAATCGGCTATCAACTTGCTCGAAGCCATACTAATTTTATAATAGTAATCATTAAGTGCATTGAACCAACCCAATAAAAATAGTATGTTAGGTCCCCGTAAGAAAAATACCACAAGATCATCCAGGTGTTACTTACATCGCATGTTGAATTGTTGTACGTAAAATATTTAGATGATTGTTTTCTTGATTATAAAACAAGGATTTTTCAGTTTTGTTGATCACACTCAACCTGCTGTTTATTGATTGATCTCTAATGTGAGCGTTTGTGTGGGACTATCTATGAGGATGTATTTTACACTGCGTTTTCACATGCTACATACATTCTCAAACATACACAAATATCATAATCCTTATAACCTTATTCAGAAAATTCACTAAATGCACGTCGTGAATGATGTTTCAGTCTAGCGCAAGTGTGTACACACGCCCAGGCGTATTTTGTTGCTTTACCTACCTGTTTTACTATTTGAATGTAGAAATAACGAGTCACTTATTTAAAAACATGTTTTAACTAGATAGTTTTAACATTATGCATACTTTAACTCTCAACACTATCTCCTGACAAAAATCGGGTGCCTTTTCCTAATTTATCAACAAAAAGAGCCCCTCTAACCTCTACTTCTTTGAAGATGTAATGGAAATGAAAACATTCTCCAACAATTCGCTCAGCAATGCGTCAATCTTTATTTCGAAAGACAAAGTAGCTTTAAAAGTTTCAGACATGGTTATTCAATTTCAAACTCCAGCTAGCAATGAACCGAATCCTGCAATGGTGCCATAACTAGCACTAAAATTAAATGAACAGATTACCTAAGAAGTTTGTTCTTGTTTCGTTCTGATTGTGAAATTGTGGATTTCCATATGCTACACTCTAGTACTGTAGATCATTACACTATAGTATCTGTGATAACACGCCATCAACAGTTGCTCGGAGGTATAGGCGGATTCAGCATGGACTATGGCTGTTGGTCTTGTTCAGAACAAACATACACATCTTCATTATACGCAACAAAGCAATACCCATAGAGTTGCTTTTGTGATACACATTTTTGTTACGACTGTCATAAATTTAACGTTGCTACAAAATATGCGGCCTGTCGATGCGCTCAGTGAGTCTAGTGTTAGTACATCGGTCGAACAATTTCGTTTTGCTCAATAATTCTAACATTATGTTTTCCATTTGAAACTGTTAACTCGCATCGTGCTGATTGTATTTGTTTGGCAGTAAGTAATTTCTCGAATATGTTACATTTTCGCTTTGTTGTTCTTAATTTTGTTCTGTTCACATAGTTTTGTGTCTTCTCAAGTACTTACAAGAGAATACTCTTGCTCTCTCTCTCTCTCTCTCTCCCTCTTTCTGTCGTTCTCTATTTTTTTCCTCTGTCTCTCTCGCATCACGTCTGTCTTTTTTAACTACTTACTTTCATGTAGCTTCTTATGCGGTGTCAAAATTCGATATTTGTGAGAGAAGCGTTCAAATATGTTTTAAAATATCAAATTATTCAAAACATTACCAACGTTGAGCCATTTACGAAAGGTCGCAACTTCCAGAAATATCACAAAGAAAACAGAAACAATTTAATCGGTTTCGTCTATGGATAGAGTTTACCATCGATGTGATATGGGATTGTGCTATTCACAACACAGGATTACATATTAACTTCATCAATATGTTTTATGCTCTACATTACTTTTAGCTGTCATTATGAGAGTTCATTGAAGAAACAATGGATATTTAAAATGCACCCGATTTGTGTGTATCACTGCGTTTTAGAATTGGTCAGTTTGTTCTGGCGCACAACATGAAAGTCAGATTTGAAGTGGTTCCTGAAAGAGCCATATAGCTTATTGATTACATAACATACAGTTTCATTATGAAGGTCTCCAGCATCCATGTTGTATACTGTTTTCTAGATTATTTATTCTTACAGATACATATGGGGGTGATGAATACAGAATAGCCAAACTAAGCTCGGTATTGATTTTCATCAGTCTCTAACGAAAAGGAAAAATACAAAGTCATTGCACAGAGAGGAAAAGCTACTCATTTTGCATGGTCCTTTATTCAAAGATAAGAAACTTTTTGCTATTAAACTTCATTTCCAAACACTGCGGTCTATAACAAATAACATCATGAATATGTTTGCTCTGACAATACGCTTTTTTATAGGCCTTTAAGTACCAGAAACATCACGTCACATGATGTTGGGGTTTTCCCTTGCGATTGATAAGAGGCTCGCGTATTTATGATGCTATTGTTGTACACTCATAACCTATGAGCAAGGGTTTCTTGTGTCAACATATTTTATACAAGCTTTCAATGAGTGAGGACACCAATTTTGTCGGTGGGATGCTGAGTGCAGGTGAAACCGTTTGATGCTTTCTAGATGGATTCACGAAGGACTCCTCTGTTACTCGTTCCGCCATTATCGTGTATCATCTTCACCTTCTGACGAACTGCGGATTGTATTATATGATGAGTTCCTACTTTTTAGCATGCGTAAAAAGCTGCCAACAGCAAAAATAGTGCGTCGATGACGATGGAAGATACCCTGGTATAGCGCGTCTCGCAGAGCTTTGCGATCGTCGACCACTTCTACTTGCGTGATGGATAATGCAGAGTAGATCATTATCGTTAAATTCCCACGGATACACCCCACACCTGTAGGGTATATAGGACAGTTTGGGCAGAGAAAACAAACAAAAATGTTACAATCGACTTATTCGACCTTACTATTGGTAAAGCAAGTATAGGATTTGAAATACCTGATGTAGCCGCAGGCGATTTTGGTGAGCCAATTTCTTCGCTAAAAGTTCGCTCTTTTAGCCTACGATGCTTCATAATAATAGCAGTTGCGGAACTCGACGCTGCTGTAGTGGAGGTTGTGGATTGTATTGTGCTAGCAGCACTTGCACATGAGGACGCAGTACTGGTCGATCCTACTGGATTACTGGATGTATCTATTAGATCCAATTTCATGGCTCTCTTGGCTAGATCTGTTTCCGTGACATTACTTTTACCAGCAATTACGTTGCTGATCGTACTCACTGATGGCGGAACCACAACTAATGTTGTGGTAAGGGTCGATAGATTGTTGCTGTTGCTGTTGCTGCTCACTACCACTTGGTTCTGTTGCTCGCTGGATGTCAACACGTTTAATTCAGGCGAATCTGCCTCACCGTCACCAGCAGACTCATTCGATTTTGGTGATAAATTCAGATCGATTGATTTTTGGCTGACCGCACTTTGTGACAGTATTACACGGCTATCACAGCTTTGTCTGTTTGGTTCTACATCCATACTTGAAACCATGCTATTTTGATTTCATCAGGAATATTCACTAAAACTACGGCTTTTTTGGATTATCTAATATGTTGTAAGTATAAGAATGTGAAAAATCTTCTCTTGCTTTTAATAAACTCTGAACTCTGATGCTTTCTTTTGCTGATAAAATGGATTAATATTAATATTGTATGGTAATTTTTAATAAATTATGTCAACATTTGTTGGTGCACAGTTATTCGCAAAGGTCCTTGGGCAGAAGTGCACAGTCCTTGCTTAAGTACAACATCAACACGGATTTATAATGCACTTCAGTATTTACAATCTCTCAATTGTGGTATTTGTAAGAAATTATTGTTTGCTAGCCTATCTGCTCTTTGCACACATTTGCAACACAGGGATTCTTTGGAGTCCACGAATTGTTGCTCGTTAGTTTTACACTCGTGGTTTTCCTTAAGGAAATGTTCGCGTTTCCACTTCACTTCACTCAACTGAACCGCGTTTTTAATTCCAATGGAGGAATAGTCAGTAAGGACAATTTTCGGAATTTGAATGAATTTCAAATCGGCTGAATCTAGTCTTAAACGATACAGACTGTCGAGCAGGCTGGTTAACTTTTCTTGCTTTTCTTCACTTAGTGCACCTAATGAAAAATTATTGATACTATTATTCGTGTTACGATCCAAACAGTGCTGTTCTTCTACGCAGAAGCAGGCAGGAAATGTATGCTGCAAGTGATCATTGCTATCCGCTAGGTTAAGCTTTTGTTTTGATTGAACCCGCTTTTTAATGATCTCTGCTTGAAGATGGCAATTACGTAAGTATTGAATATGCTTGTGAATGCTGTCCTTGCAGAATGAATTTAGTAACTTTTGCAATGGTCGAGGTGATGATGTAGACGATTTGTTGTTTGCAATGCACTGGCACTCAATATCAATGTCGATATCGGGAAAGCACTTTTGCGACTGCCGCAGCGTTGTTTGGAAACGAGGTAATTTTGCCGTTGGAGAAATATGGTTCGTAACACGTGCAGTGGGTAGCGGTTGGCTTGGAGTTTCAATAGATTTAGCGAGCACGTTGGTAGGTGGCTCATTATTAGGTATAGTAGATGCTTTACTCAGCCGATACACGCACGGCAGGGCGACGAGTGATTCGTTTACCACACATGGCCTTTGCGGAATGGATGCAGGAAATGAATGAATCCTATTTAAGAATCTACCCTGTATAGCTAATACCTTTTTCAATTCATGTAACGTGTTTGCATTGCACAGAACTTGAAACCGCTCGGGTATTAGCGCAACTGTATGGCTTCTTTGTGGTTGTCTTTGAAAGATTGCCGGTTTTTTCTTCAGGCAGCTAGGTTTCCCTACACGATCACCAGAGAAGCTGCAACAAAAAATTGAAAAAGGAATTAAATTGACAAATAATCACTAGAAAATCTTTCAATAAAGATGTACTGTACAAACGTTTACAGTAGTAAGAAACCCATCCAAGCTTCTTTGCTATCTCAGGCAAATCCTTACCAAGGGTATGTGACTAGAGGAATCTTCAATTGCTTTCGAGGAGATAATGTAACATCTATGTTCTGAACACTGTTTTTAGACTTTATTCTTACACTTTTATATTTTTTCTCGTCAATCAGATCAGGATAACGAGCGATAAAATCACTTTCATAACATATTGATGAAGCATGCAGTTTGGAGGAAACAGGCATAAACATTCTTCGAAATACTGTATTTGTACGAGGTGAAGAATAATCAATTGATTTGACACCAGTAAATTCTTTTCGAGAAAAGCAAATCAATTGGCTTCCAGACACTTCGAGTGTTATATACTTATTGTTCTTTAGTCTAGTAGACATTTTTCTTAGAGCAAACTAGTTTTCTATGTTGGACCACTTCGTTCGAAATTGTAACAGCGAATGAAGAGCCAGGTCACAACGGTGGTTTCCCGGTAATAAATTGATTGGATTCAATGCTTAGGACATGCTAAGACATCATTCATTTTGATTTCATTTCAAATTAAATCCGATTTGCATATTAGTGTGATCAGTGGTTTGATTTGAATACACTAGCTCTGCTTTACAATACCTATTTATAGCTTTGTTTCCTGCTGGTTGCCTTTTCCAACGATAAACAAATTTGCCTTGTCATGAAAAATGTGTAGGCAATGTCGTAACGATTGTCAAGAAGCTTGTTGATTGGTGGCTTGAAAACAGAAAAGAATCCAAACCTCAAAAGCAAACAGTCGTTCGTTCGTAGTAAAGTCCGCCGCATACATTTCAGGACTACTAATGACCTAATTTCCAACGATGAATTATGATTACTAGATGTATGTAGCATGTATGTATACCAGTATTCTTGTGTATAGAATACTTATATATGTTTAAAAAGAGTATCTTTGTATTTGAAATGGCGGTAAAATTAGTAGTTTATTTATACTGAGCCGTTAAAACTATATCAAAAAAATCATTTAATTTACTAGTTGTTCAATTCAAAATACTCACGCTAGAATGTGTGGTTAAAATACACTCATAGCAACATACTATTTGTTGCCTATTGTTGATGGAATCCTTTCACTTTTTCTTTTCAACTAGCAGGAGCTGCATTATAAACTGGGTCTCCCCAACAGTAGCTCGCAAGTACCAAAATTATAACTTTGTTCTAGGGCAGACAGTATCAACTTGTAAAACTCCACTGATAGCCACTATCATTTCGTTTAACTCCAGGTTATGAAAATGAAGCTCCAGTGTCTACATCATTATCGAATGATTTTACTTCGAATTTTGCCTGCACGTCATTTATTTGTTTTTAAAATTCCCTTGTTTGTAAAACACTTTGCCATTTTGATGTCCAATTTAGAAACTTTACTTCTAAAACGATAATCCGTTTTCCGATTGCCATCAACCTATTAGGTAATGCACAATTGTCTGTAGCTACAACCACGGTAAGGACACATTCTGTTCAACTTATAGTGATGTGATGAAAAAAACTGTACCTGTGGTTTATGCTCACGGATAATTTATTAGTTTTGCTCTACCATTTGAATTGATTTGAACATCTATCAAAAACCGTCCACTGATATTACCACTTTTACGCATACATAGTACTTAAACAATGTCTTTTTTTATGGAGGAGGAATTCACCCTCTTCGATGAGGCACACTACTAGGTTCATTAAAGAGACCTATTCTGTCCCCGATGGTCTTGTAATAAACGGCAATAATTTAAGATGATTAACTCATGGTCTCAAACTGAACTAGTAAATGGTAGTAAACTTCATCCTCACCCTGAATATCAAACACTATTTTCGAACGTTATCCAGTCTTGCTTTGTCAATAATCTCTTTTTTATCAATTTTCTTCCTTACATTCTCTTTCACTCCACTTGACTGTTTTCTGTTGGCAGCGGTATACTCTATAAACTGACCGAAAATTTTCTATCGATGGACACGAGCATGCGCAAAATATCGTATAGGATTTAGTCCATACCGGTAGCATACATACTATTGTAGGAATACATTCAGTCCGCGGGTATGTGTGCGATGGCGAATATGTTTTCATACCTGTTGAAGGAAGGATGATGATTGCCATTGCGTCATTTTTCCTTTTTGTTTTTAGATGTTTACTCAAAAAATATAGCAAAAATATTCTTTTAGGTTTTTCTTTCTTTACGGTTAATTTTGTGAAGAAACCATTCAACTTTATTTTTTCAAATGAATGGCATATTAAACTACAACTTTTGAAGAATATTTAGTTCTATTTTGGGGAAGATTTATTAAAAATTTCATCCATGGCATCAAATTTAGGAAGGTGCATCTTCGAAAAGGTGCTTTTTGCGGTACCCATCGTAGCTGCATAATGGGTCATCAGAAAAATACACATTGATATTCATTTGATAGATTATAAGTTTATCCAGGCAGCCTCATCGAGTTTTTGATGAATTTCTAAAGCCGGCGATACATGAAGCGTAAACTCTCGTATAAACTCAGAATGTAATGCCAAAAAGTTTACGCTTCGTGTGGCAGGCATAATCGCATAAAAGTTTATACCAAAACGTCAACTGCAATTACATTCGTGCACCTGCAATTACACTATGCTATTACATCAATTACATGTGTTTTTGGCCACAAAAAATATGAATCGACGAGATAAGTTGATTTCTGAACATCTTCTTTAATATTTTAAGATGTTTTTACTGTATATTAGCGATTGTAGAACATTCAATTCTTTATAACGCTACGCTTCATGTTGGTGCTGTGTTTACGCTTGCTTTTACGCTCGGATTTACGCTCCGCGGGCCTATAATCTTTTTGACATAAGAATAATCTTTTTGGCATTACACTCTAAGTTTATACGAGAGTTTACGCTTCGTGTATTCCTACCTTAATATTTTGATTTTTAGCAGATTTTTGAAGTTAAAAAATTGATCATAGTGTGATCGACCGGGTTCGTCGCTTAAACGGGCAAGTCTTTTGAATCGAACCAAAATCGGTTTGACGATTTGTTTGTAAAAAAATATCTACCTATACCTGTTTTTGCAAATGCCATAATAAACAGCAGCTTTTAAAGTATATCTGTTAGTATTTTGAGTACGTCACTAAAATATATGTCACACAAAAAATTAAAAATATGAATTTCGGCAATATTTTAGACATTCCATGTGAATGTGATAGAATGCAGACCCGGACCGTGGTTTGTACAGTTTGAATGTTTTCGCTAAATCAGACAATGTTTTCGGGTTCTATTAAGAAAGAAATATATTTTTAGCACTTAGAGATAATAAACAACATTAAGTTGAGTGCAGAATCTTTGCTTCAATAAATAGCATGTTTTTAACAATAGGAATCAATTAACCAAAACAATGTTCTGTGTAATTGATTTACATACATCCAAGGCCGCATATTTAAGGCTTAAAATGTACTCAATGTTTCTTTTTAAGAAACTTTCATTACATTTTCATCGCATTTTGAATAACTTTATGTATTGAAACTAATCGTAGAGATCGATCAGTCTACTGATTCCTATCCCGGATCTTCAAAAGCCAATCCATGAATAAAAAAAAAATATTAATTCTAATTATCGTAATTTCAATTTGTATGTTAGTTATGCTGCAAAGGACTGCTCTGTATTATATCGCGGCATTCTCTGCATGAATTAAACTTTAATGGGTTAATTGCTTTTGCTACGATAATAAATAATTGATTTTACAGCCTAAATGGATGGAAACTGTTATATTGACGCTCTCACACAAGCACTAGTGCCTAACGGTGTGATTAGTAGTCACTAAGTATACTTTAACAATTGCATTTAGCGATACTCAGTCAGTGAAATCTTCTACCGTTTCTTCGTCTTCAAAAAGCTCACTATCTGTTGAATTTAATTGTCAACTTTGGCAAACTAATTGCGAATGCCCGAACGATCCTTGTGATGGACGAGATGTAAGAATCGTGGTTGTTGACATCGCGGATAGTCCACCTACCCCACCATGAAGCCTTATGTTTGGGGTTTCCAAGCATAAACAGCACCATGTATCACAGCGAATGAATAACAAAAATCCTGCAACAAACCACAATGTTAGTAAAAACTTGGAGCACAAACCAATGCTTTGTTACTTACCCACTAAAAACCAAAGCAACAACGCGGGCCACGATAATGTTACAGAAGAAGCGAACAGTATACATGATGCGAGTAATGTTACGATGCAGGTGATCAAGCTTGGTCGCGCTGTATTAGCTTGACTATATCTGGGAAAGAGCCAAAGAACGATCCCTGAAATTAAAGAGACTGCAAAAAATAGTTTAACATAAAAAGGTTACGTTTCGATACCAGCGAAATTACACCAACCATTTAATCCAACAATAATAACTATTTTTTCCAAAAGCATAAGCCCTGCCGCTGTTATTACACATCCCAGGACAATCATGACAATGAAAATTATTGCCAAATACCAACTGTTGGCCGTTGGAACGCGTGCTGATTTTCTATCTAAAGGTCCAGCGGTTGATATTTTAACTTTTTGTTTATATTCATCCACGATAGCGTCAATATCAGTTGAGCTGTCTTCGGTATCCATGTTCTCGGGTTTCGCTAAAGTGATGCATTCGATGTCGGAGATTTGATCTGACAAAACGGAAGATTCGACAATGCACGGCGCTTTGCTATGAGGATCCTTTGGCGACGAAGGTTCCCCTAGCAGTAACCATTCGCGTTCGTTTTCCTCGTTATTTAGAGGTCGAGATGGTGACGGCTCACGATTTGCAGTAAATATGCGATGCGCCACGGCACTGGAGGAACTAGAACAGACGTTGGTGTATTTTCGAAGGCACCAAATATGTTTTCTTAGCGATCCAGTGCAATTTCTGGATTTATAATTTGTTCCGTTGCTAAGGCGACTATAAACCAGACTGGAAGAATCATCTAAAATGCGATATTCGTAAGTATAATTATTCTTACACATTAATGTGATAATAAGAGTAAGATGAAAAGTTAACTCACTTTGTTGCTCTAAGTAATGAGGACGAAGTGGATGGTAAAGAAAGTGGAACGATCGCAACAACGTAGCAAAGATGTGACTAGCTGCTAATATGTAAGTAAGATTTTCCAAAGGACAAGCGAAGGCCAGCATTGCACATAAACTTCCTCCTGTAAAAATGGTTAACGTAGGATTTCCACTGTCTCTGCTTTCATAACCAATTTGTTTTGCCAAAATTCGCCACTCAGATTTTGTCAATTGAGCAATTTGGGTGTACATTTCTGGAAACAGTTCAAGAAGGGCACTAGAACAAATTAGCACCAGCAGACAGGCAACAGCTGGAATGAGCTTGTGGAAATCTTTCACTTCTAAGATGTAAAGCAGCGGCACAGCTTCATATGCGTGGTTGACACTACTAAAAAGAAACTCAATTTAATCTTTATTGCATGCTTTTCCCTTTGCATATTGCATACTTTACCTAAAATTGGTTAGTGTAGTGAAACATCCGCAAATAAGTTCACTTGATAGTAGAACTAATATTATGGTTACCAATCCGAAAGAACGTTGAACAAAGTTTCCATTTAACGAATCGTTTGAGAACGAAAACGTAGCTATAGCAGATCCGGATAGTAACTGCGGACAGATTTAACATATGTAAGCCAAAATTAAAATTAAAAATAAAAATTAAACAAATAAGAGCATGCACATATTCGTGTACATATTACTTCTTTTTATCTTACCCCAACAAGTCCGTTTGGCAATATAAGCTGTGAACTGAATTGAGTAAAATCTCCCTTGAATCCCGTAACGATGACGATAACTACAGTTGTGGACAGTACTGCTGTTGTCATGAGAACTGCAAAAATGCGTGAGTTTTCTAATCCAAGCATAAACATTCCAGTTAGTATGAAGATAACAACTACTCCAATCACATCAGGCCATGGTTCATTGGCAGCTGAGTTGCGCCCTGCAGAGATGCGTGATAAAATGAAATTATATGAAATACCATTGAGGATCAAGATATTGGTTCCCTTTTAAACCCACCTAATATGTACATCCGTGCCACGCCGCCAGTCATAGCATCCAAGGAAGAGCTTAGTGTTCGCACGACAATGGCACAAGCTGAAAACAATGCCAATATGTCCATCCATTTCGCAAGGAATAAACAAAAAAAATCCACGCGATGGGTTGTGCGGATGTAAGAGATCTGCACTGCTTTGGTTCCCGATTTACATAAACCTGTGATAAAGAGTAATGAGTAATTTCGCATTGTTCTTTATAGAATGGAAACTTACTAGCAAGCACTGCGTAGAAAGCAGCCAATCCGAAACCAATCATTGCAGCTGGTCCTCCAGTTTCATTGAATGTTATTAATTGGACTAAAATAATAGTTCCTACCGTCCAACGACTGCCCGTCCCATTGATGACGTATTCGCTAATATTTGTCATATTTCCTTATAAGTTACTCTGCGAAAGGTACAAAATACACTTTAAAGAAACAATTTCAGATATATTTACATAAAACATACGTAGAAAATTTATCTTTCTACAACGTAGATCAAAAGATACACTTTGTATTATACGTTTCTGTGCTATTACAAGCTGTAAATGTTCACTTTTTTATATGCAAATGTTGGCTGTAAATGGCCACCCGTAACTCTTGTTTGTAATCCTGAAGGGCACTGTTTCTAAAGCAACAAGGTGCCTAATCTAGCGAGTGGTTACCTCACAATAATCAATAGCGATTAAAACACAGCAGTTTCCCTTCTTTCGATATTTCATTCTGTCTATTCTTGGGAATGCAAGAACTCGGGCTTTGTATTCAATCGTGTGTGCTGTGTGAATGTAGTTAAGGCACCCGAGCACATAATATCATGGTAAAACATATGCAGTTAGTGTGGAACAGAATCAATAGAGCATGTTTTTTTTGAAAATACTAATTTAATGATTTGCAATGGTACAATAAGGATTTGAGCTTGACCATTTTCCCACAACTTCTGTTTTTTATGTTTGTGATACACCGAATAACTTACCTCTGTTTAGGAGTTGTTTTAAAATCCCTTCTTCCGATCAGTATTAATTGAAGACGATTCACACGACTCTTCAATGTGTTTAGTTTTATATTTGAGACAATGAATTCTGTAGGAAACTATTCAACGTGTAATGATCCGTCGCCGTCAGGAAATTTCTACTATCACGTCCCTGAATATAGCAAATCGAATCAGCATTTCCTGCCGCTATTTGCTATCTACATTCCTTTTTGAGAAGGAAAGTAAGTTTTCCGAAGGTTTGTTGTGGAAATGTTCGCAATAAGTGGGCGCATGGGTCTGAAAAAGATAGAACGATCCTTTCGTCGCCTTATCCCTCAAACTCACCACCCAGGTTTGAGCGCAAACTCACCGAGAATGGTGGGTTTTCCCCTTTTTTGAAGAAAAGCTTTTGAAATTCTATAATAAAACCTTGTATGTCATCATGCGCAATAAACGGGATACAGTATTCATTGGTATCTCCTCTTCTTGGTATGCTTTTTGTTTGCAGTGTTCTTCAACTATATTGTAACAATGTTTTTATTCATTTTGTCCGTTTGGTCGTAAATTTGTTCGACTCACGAGGTATGAGTGAGAGTATCCAGGATGAGCACGTGCGAGACTTGATATTGTATAAACAATATTCCAATTCATTACATCGAGTGGAACTAGAAGATAGCTTTCCGACAGAACGGGGCAATATACGTTTTGCGAATAGAAGAAAGCAATCTGATATAAATGAAACCTGTTCTTACAACATAGTTCCACCAAAGTGTGTCTGTCATTATTTTGATATGTTACAATTGAAAATTTATCAAATGGTAGTCTTTCCTTTTTGATGATGAAACGTTACATCCAGTGTAATGATTTCTGATGGGATTCTACGACTCATTAACAGTAGGAAACAATGTTTTGTTCTGAAATTCCATAAAAACCAAACAACATAAACGTTGAGAACCTGTCCCACTGATTCATATCGGTCATCAACGCTCACACTCATCCTCTTTATATGCCCGAAATGTTTCGTCTGCTACAAAACGAGCTCTGAAGTAGATTCGTTTAAGGAAGAGCAGCCTTTCCCCATTCTTTGATAATGGCTGCCATGTGCGTGTATTCCTTAATCACTCTGCATATTAAAGCAAAAGCTCTATATGAGTACCGATTCTTGTAACGAAGCAACAGCCTTTCATCTTTCTCTAATTTTTATTTCTACCTTTCGCCCATCATCATTCCGATGCTAATGGCACGTTTCTAACATGGCTTGCTGCGCTATCATATGGGACGCGGCAATCGTTGGCGCAATTCTAAGCAGTAAAAGGCAACCACTGCACTTACATTAGCTTTTCCAAGCGAGGGATGCAATATCGGCGTCTTATTTGAAAATCCTAACAACGAACTCCTTTTGTTCTGTTTCACCTGTTTGTCTGCCTCGCCGCCTTTTTCGTTTCTATGGTTTCCACATCAATTTACAACTGATAACACGTTAATACTCAATTGTTTTCCGTTTTATTACACAGCTTACAACATCACTAGTTATAGGTTTCGTGTGTCCTTTTGTTTGCTTTGCATCCATTCTTTTTCTTCGATCTTCATCGATCTTACGCTTTTATGTTGTTCCTCGACCTGAGCTCCTCATCGGTTGCAACAATCCAGTTTTGGTGTACATGATTGGATAGCTAGTGAAACTGAGCTTTCTTGGTTTGGTATAGTTCTGCCACAAAACTACTGCTTCGAAGAGATAAGCTAGTGAGGAGTTCTTTTCGATCTCGGCCAGGGCTAATTTTCTTACAAGCTAGACCGATGTTTATAGTACCAACATTTTTAGCAAAAAGCAAACAGATTTAGAAGAATTAATAGAGCCTATCTGCTTTACACATATGCTTAGAGAAAGGAGGTGCACTGGTGTAAAGAAAACATCTTGGTAAAAAGCTCCCTGGTATAGAGCAAAACGTGGTTAAAACTAAATTAACAGAAACGAGCTGTAAAGTAAAATAGTAACATGGCCATCAATATTATGTCCGAATATTTGGATCCATCAGCAGCATCAGATGGAAAATTTTAAAGCCCCTCCCCATGCCCCTTCATATATCTTACTATGACACATTTCGTTATTGTAACCATTCTATCCATCGCCTATGGATCATGCTATGCTATTCAAGTAATTCTGTTTTTGTTTCATTTAACGCAAATTTCGATTCTTAGACAAATTGGTTCGTGCTCGTATCGTCTCCGGCGGTTCATGATAACCAAATTGTTTCAATTAAAAATAACATAATCAAAACAACTTTCTCGTTCCGAGATGATTGGTGCTGTTAATCTAAGAACTAATTATATCGATTTAAAATGAAAAATTGTTGGAGCGATACATCTCATCTACACCATGCGCCCTGCTCGAAACGAGACGAGAAGCTGAATCCTTTTTTCGCTCCTTTGTTCCCGGTATTCACGCCCCTTCCGTATTTAGAACACAGCTCCACCACATCATCCCAATAGGCAACACTAAGCAAAAGAACATTATGAAGAAGAAGAAGAAGAAGAAGAAAAGGGAGGCTGCGGCGATCGTAGTTCTATAACCATCTGCTTCCCCACTAATGGACGTCGTGGAGATGCTTTTCTGGTAGACTCAGGAAACATCGCTGCATCATTCGCCAATCACTAACAACTGTGCACAAAACTAGTCTCGTGGCATCGTTACACCACCGACTCCATTTGGCTAACTTCCTTATTCATATCCTTTGCACTGTTACCGTTGGTGTGCTTCCTGTCATCGTTACTGATCGTGGAGGTGGATGTAATGTTGGACGTGACGGGCTGCTCGGTGGACGGGCTCGGGGCAGTTTGAATGATCTTTGGTACCATCGTAATCGGTTGATCATCATCGGCAAGATCCTCCGAGGGTTCTTCGTCAATAGGGGTTAGCACCTCCACGTGTACCGGAGCGTGTGTTTGCTTTCGGAATCTGAAGGGTGGTAAAGGTGTAAAGCGTTTATGCATTCATCTTTTTGTGCTTGTATAACTGACTTACCTTTGCATAGCTGGAGCAGCGAAGCTGGTAATTGCCGACAATGCAAAAAGGCCTCCGGCGACAAAGAACGGTATGGAATACGACTGAGTTGCGTCGTACAGGGCACCGGCCAGTGGTGAGCCAACGATCGTAGCTGCACCACGGAACAAAATCAACAATCCAAAGGCATTCGTCAGTTTGTCCAGACCAAGCAGATCCACGAGAATAATTGACGTCAGCGAGATGTAGCCAGCTGTAGGAAAAGAAACATTTTTTTTATTCTCCTGCCGAGCAATGGCGTACTATGCTGCACCACTTACCAATTGCAATGCCGAACGCGATGGCCATCACCACGTATGAGGCATAGCTACTACAGAACGGTGTCAGCGCAACGGCTATCGTGGATATCACGAGACAGATGTTGTTGAGGAAGAGAGCGTCCACCTTGGGAAAATCGGCTACGTAACCGCACACGATCCTTCCGACAGTATTCGTGATACCGATGATCGAGATAAGGAACGAGGCAGAACTTTGATCAATTCCCTGCAATTTCGAACAGAGAAGCACAATATAGCTAGGAAATGGATGTTATCTCGCCAAGATGAAACGGCAAGTGTAACTCACATCAAGGACGGCAGCATCGACTAGATAAACGAACGGGACGTATAGGCCAGCCATACCGAATATGTTCGAAACACCGATCATCATAAAGACGGGATCCCGCAGCAGGCTGACATCCATCATAGCAGCAATGGCGTTCTTGAACGATTCCGGTAATGCCAGGCATGGACACAGATCATATTCTGTTGAAAAAACAAAGTATGATAAAACCAAATTCCGGATATCGTTGAATTGTAACGCTTACGCTCTTCTCGGCCCTTCTCTACATCATCCCGCACGTCGTTACGATGTTCCTTCTCGAATTTAGTCAGCGAAACAACGGAGTTGCGGTAGTTGGTTAGAGATTTCTGACTCTGGTATTCTTTTAGATTGGTGACGGACCCGGAATAGAAAATATCCTTACGAGAAAGCGGACGCACCATCATTGGCCGGTCTGCTTTCAGAGAAGCTTTCGAGGTAAACATGCTGGCATCATCCTGGATTAAATATAAATACTCGTTAAAGGAAGTTTAGATTCCTCGTCACTGCTTAATATAATTCTAAATGTCTTGCGAAGCGACGGGAAAATGAGCGAAAGACGGATGAACTATAAATTTGATTCATAATTTAAAAAGCATCTGTTTGCAAAAGTCCAATGAACTTTAATGGGCTATGTTGGTAATGACTGATTGATCTAATTCGTACATGAACACATTGTGAATCAAAAGGTAATATGAGTGCGACGTCTTATAAGTTTTTATAGCGCTTATATGCTACTATTCTGTACCAACCATCTTTAAGCAAGTCTAAGCTACGATTGGGGAAAATACTCTAATTGTTTCAATTTCAACGCAATTTATATTGGTTTTACTGTACGCAGGAGGTCACCCTCTAACGGATCGGACGATCGTTAAACTGTTAAAGATATGCTAAATGCTTTGGCAGCTACCAGATATGTGTTAATTAATTGAAAAATTGGATCTAATCATGTTCAACAATTAGCGTGCGGAACAGCACGTGGAAGTATTGAAGATAAGTTGCGAAATCATATGTATTAGTTTCCAGCCAGCATTAGATTCAACCAACACCAAAAGCATTAGAATCCAATCCCTTTTTCGACCGTTTTTTAACACGTAGACCTTCCCGTTTGAAGCAGTACACCCTTCCATCAAAACACTCGCTGGCCATAACATAAAAAAAATGAAAAGAAAAGTGAAAAATGGCTACTAACAAATTCCTCAGCGTTATTATTCTTGCTGCCATTCATAGAGCCTCGCGAGTTTCTGAGCTGCGTGGCAGATTTACGTACATCACCATTGCTACCGACATCACCGCGTGAGCTCGCTTTTATGGCCGCCAGCGATGGCTTGAACCGTTCGCCGGTAGAGTGTTTCCGAACGCGATCGAACGTGGGCACGGAACCATTCTTCGGGATACCTTAAATAAGAAAAATCATCACACGAATATCAGAATACGGTTGCAAGACAGTGAATCATACGGTTTTTAAGGTGTAACATCTCCCAACATCTACCTGATTGGTGGCTAGTAAAGGCAGGCTGCGAGGCATTGCGTGGCATATTGTCTGCCCCATAATCGGTCGCATCCGATTCGGAGTTGGTGTTACGTTTTTTGTTCAACGGTTTCTTCATCTCTATCTGACTCGACTCTGACGATGAGCCGCTACTCCCGTTCTGCTCGGGTGTTTTAAATTCCGAGATAGTTGGTAACGTGGCCACGGGATGCATGCCACCCTGTTGTGCGAGCTGATCCAGGGCCAGGCTCGAGTGTACACCCGGATCCGCGTTTAGCGGGGCTTTCAGTCTTTTCTCCATCGTACCATCGGGCAGCTGTACCATGAAGTAGGATCCACCTATCGATCCCCGCTCCATCTGAAGGCGTTTCTCTTCGTACATGCGCTGCATCAAGGGTTTTACTTTGTCCTCCTTCGGGTAGCTATACAAGAGGCGGAAAGGGAGAAGGGAGAGTTTGATCAACTATTTGTATTCCTCCTTCGTTTCGATCACATCTTGCAGATCAACTTACGTCAATGGGCGCATCATGGCGCCAAAGATCGCACAATTCAGAATCAGCCCTGCCAAGATGAGGTTCGAATTTTTCCAGTCAAAGTTTGCCAGTAGCATGTTTGCTAGGGGTGCAAAGGCGAATGTACCAAACCCGGAACCGCACACTGCAATACCGGTGGCCAATGAGCGCTTAGTTTCGAAGTAGTATCCGACGGCAACAACCGCAGGCAGATAGATTAATCCAAAGCCAATGCCGCCCATCACACCGTACGTGAGCATTAGCATCGTTACTGAGGTACTAAGCGTACTGAGTGCAAACGCAGAGGCCGATATGATACTTCCAGCTATACACACCGCCCGGCAACCGAATTTGTTCGCTAGTGCAGACACAACGGGACCCGCGCTCAGGTACATACCACTCAGTAAGCTACCCACCCATGCCACTGTGCCCTTCCCTTCGCCAAAATACACTACGAACTCGTTCAGAAATACACCGAACGTGTACGCGATACCGTCGACGATCATGTTGCACATGAAGGAAGCGAACACGATAACCCAACCATATCTGCAGTAAAGAGAAACGCGTTAAAAACAACTTCTGGTCGTCCGCGACTCGAATAAGAACATACCCGCCGTCGGGTGGTGGGGGCATATCATGATATTCACATGCTGCATCATCATCTTCAGGCGACGGATCCTCCTGCTGTTCAGCCGTTAAACGGGCTGCCTCCTCGCAAGCAATATCACTATCAGTCTGCGAAAAAGAAAAAAAAAAGATGTTTTAGATAATCGATTAACGTCCGTTACTCTCACAACATCTCTCTGGAGTGGGTAATATTTCACCAGCATAGTCAACGAAAGGCTTTCAAATATATTTCAGTGAAACACAACACCGAGTTTTATCACCTCAAAGAAGAGGATACGTTACAAGTGGGAGACCGAGACTATCAATCATTCGAATCGTCCGGTGGACTTGTCATGAACTACGCAAACAACGCTTCTAGCAGTCTTCTAACCAAACACCGCCCCGATGGTGGCGGTTGATGCAATCAGCTTTAATAAATTTGTGTGAGGAGCTGAACGATAAATGACCCACAAATCGTTGAGCCGTTGAACCACTTTACGTTGCAAATGATCGGGGCCCTCTTTAACGCATGCAACAACCGCTTTATCGTCTCAGCAAAAGGCGTCAACAAACGTGAACGTAACTGATTTGTTTAAGTTGTTTGTCGCACTGTTTGCCGGCTTTATTGTCGCTTGATTAGAATAAGTGTAGGAGCACGAATCTTAAACGATTCTGGAGCGTTATGCAACCATGCTTCTCCATCATGATCATCATACTTGTTGTCAGCTTTGCTTCGGTCTTGGGAATGTTGATCGTCATAATTGATAGAGATGTCAATTGTTTCGCGCTCCAGGTTCTACACTCCCTGCTCAACGATTACAAGCAATGCAAGCCACAATGTCTGGCGTGGAAAATCTAATGAGCAATAGGAACCAACGTTGTTGCGATGATCTTAATGAATAAGATGACGTTAGCGCTCATTGGTTTCATTTATAGAGAGGTTCGTGAAGGCACGCGACTCGTACGATTGTAGTGACAGCAGATAAGCATGTTTACTCAGCACCATTGTCGCGACATTTATTTTTAGGCAAACAAATCTCTCATCGAAATATATGCCAAATCGTGCTACGTGTAGTGAACAGGAAACGAGGAATGGAAGAGGACACGGAACGACTAGAGCGCGGCTGGTAAGGGACTCTATACGGGAAGCGTCGGCAACAGGTGGTCTAGCCGAACGATTTGCGTTAACGATTGAGTCGTTATAGGTGCTGCCGGTGCTGCTATGAGTGCATTTTTGTTTTGTTTTAGTAACATTCACTATCTTTTTAATAATGACATGACGATTCTGATGAACAGTAAAGTGTAAGGCCCTTGAAATGAAATGCACATGATTATACACATAATGCACAAACAAGAATTACAAATGCGCGCTCGTGTACGTGATGGTTTCTGATATCAGTTTCCATTTCATCGAGAAGTAAATAGTCGCCAAGGGCAACAGACGTTTTGTCGCTCATGCAGCACCAGCATAGTTCATGTTGCTATGCGAAACATTACACGACACACTCCCTACTGTGTGATTGTGAAGAATCATCAACAGGCGATGCTAGGAAAGATCCGTTGGTATGTAGTGCAGTTTCACTAATAACAATTACATGCGAAAGCTAATTTCTCCGATTCATATCCGTCAGATCATATCATATGCTGGGCTAGGTATTTGGTTTGCGCGTAATATTTTAACATTTTCTTCCATGATATGATCAGTTTCTTATGATGGTATCAAATAGTGCAGATATATGAGTGCATGAATCATGATAGACGACTTATGATAGAAATGGTTAAACGGTGTTAGAGTAGAAAGCAATGAATGTTCAAAAGGATTGCCTTAAGATATGCTTTAATTTATGGAAGCATATCCACAAGACAACACATTGTACTATTGATGTCAAAATGGTACATAGGAAACGATGATGTCCAATCGTCCGCTGATGGCTATCGAAAGGAATGTGCAACAGATTGGAAAGTATCCTGGCTGTCGAGACGAATGCTGGGCCATTTTAACAACAACGTCATGTTGCGATTCCTAGCCTACACGACGACATTGTATGGTCAATGTTGAATCTGTAAAGGCAATTCGATCAACGTTAGCTCGTATCGCTGCTCACAGGAACCGAACCGAGGAATTGCAAGATGAATTTTCCAACCAATCTACCAGTCAAGTCAAGTCGGAAAACCATAGCTCCACATCAACAGAAGCTAGCGAAAACCCCCATACGTCAGATCATATCATCTGCACCGTTGGTCATCAGAAACCACTATGATGGAATAAATAGAAGCAACGGGAAAAAAGGTAGAAAATAAATTGCCATTCCAACATGGACTATAACCATCCGCGGGCCAGCTTCTAGCAGCCCATCACGTGTGAGCAATTATCGGCCCTTTTCCAAAGGCCAGCACGGGAACAACAACCACACGAACCACTCCATGTAACTCATAGAAGGGTTGCACACTTGACAACCGGTTACTTGGTGGAAGAAGGCATTTGGAACCATTCATCGTGGACAGATTATCTGGCGGGCTCCGCGAATCCTCCCTTTCCTCCCGGTGGCCACTCGATACCGATAAGATATTGGTGGAAGGCATAATGTGCGATCCATTTTGTAACCTGTCATAAGGTATTGCTCACTTGCTAATGTGTCTTATTATTGGCTACAGTCGTCGTTATCACAATTGTCCAAGCACCGCAGTCAATGCTGCTAATGCTGTCGTAGCCCGTTCACTTTGAACTATGATTTATAGAGGGAATTCGACACCATCACCGTAAAATGCATACAGGCAAATTTAACATGAAATACCAGTAAATGAATCAACTTTACAAGAACACCGTAGGTAGGATGATTTGATAAAAATATAAAGCGCATGGAAGAAACTGTATCGCAGCAGCCGTTGGAATTTCCTATGTGAAGTACCATAGTGTCCAATATTGTTGCTTCAAACATACATTAATTAATTCAATCCACTTTAATCACACCGACTACATGACGAATTGTTTGGCTGCATGTGTGAAATTAAAAGAACTGGAACAAACACGACACACAGCACTGATAAGACTGATGTCGCTTCGCGCATAATTTCTAGTTTTGTTTCCGCAACTCCTAACGAAATATCATTGTGATGAAATATAAATCGTTCTCACCGTGGTTTTGTTGACCGCTTTGCTTGCCATGATTGACTTACGAATCAGTTACTCGTAAAGAACCACAGCAAAAATCACTTGCAAACGCCCAATCTTTCTACTCGGCACTGACCAACACTGTATGACTGATGCTTTGGTTTGTCGTCTTGCGGCAGCGGCCCGACGGTCATGCACTTTAATCACCAACGAGCGTAACAATGTGCCTCCACTAATGTGTCCAGTAAGGGTGGACTCGACACCCCGGACTGAGGCCTCTACTTCACTTCAATACCCACCCGCACAGCTTCACACTTGTGCAAAGGAAACCGTATGTGACGGGCATCGGGCGATGCGTTCAGGACGGTCTGTTGCAGAATGGCGGAATTTTCATACTGGACATTATTTTAAAGCCAATTAAACGGTCCGAGTGCGTGCTAGTGGTGTGTTGGTGTAAGAGCTCTCTATCTCTCACTCTTGGTAAAGATTGGCCTGTTATGTTGGCGTGAGAGTCCAATCCAGCTGTTAGCTGATAGGACCCTTCACGCTGCAAGCCAATCGGGCGTCATCGATGTCGTCAGTAGAGCTACCGATGGCCGGGTCCATTGTTCGATCAGATATATCAACAGTTGAGGATGGGTTAGACGGGCACCACTACATATACCATACCAGAACAGTGACTAGATCGGGCACATTCCGGTACTCTAACCCGACATCTGGTATCAGCGACCCGGGGAGTCAATTCATCGTCTTTGTGTGCAGAAGACACGCGGTTGCCAATGACCCATCGGCAAAGGCTCCTTCGGACCGTGATGCCAAAGCAAATTATTCATTTCTTCTCAACTTTTCAATTCCTTCGAGGCTGTAGTAGTGTGTAAACGCTGATGAAGATGTATGTTTATCTCGTAGTCTTGTGTGTGCAATAGTGATAAGTTTCAAGTGGAAAGTGTTTTATTGATATGAAGCATCAGCTAGAGCTGCGTAGTAACATATGTGAAGAGGGCTTATCGCGCCTGGTTGACGGCATTTCTGAACAATTTGGATTTTACGTTTACCACCGACAGCACCAGTAGGCGGTCTACCAAAGCAATTCCAGCTTAATGTTCGAAATATCTTATGCAAATAAAATGAAAGTGCTGAATGGAACAACCAAATTTGATTATTACAATTACCAAAAGAAGCTACGCTGCTTTCCAGAAGAAAAAAAAACTGGAGCTGTTAAGAGAAGTCATCGGTAAGACTCCAACGCCATAGCAGATACTGACAATCGAAACGCTCTGCATGGTACGGCTTTGTCAAGGCTAACGCGGAATGCCGTAGCATGATGGTTTGCAGCCGTCGACGTAGCCTTTCCGCCAACGTTCCGTGAACAACGCAACCCGTCAAATCCAGGTCAATGTTAGCAACGTTGCATTACGCTAGTACGAGTTTCGTTTACTATAGAGGTTTCCTTTCCTTTCGATTTCCACTTCACCGATGGTATGCATCAGCAGCAGACATCGCTCCAGACTAGAGTGCCGCCCAGGGGAAAGGTATCAGCCATTTGAACCTGAGTAGCTCCGCTTAATAGGAGATACGGAGTGCAATCCTTGGAGAACACTTCATTTGAAGTGGACAATCGTATAAAAGTGGAGTGGAGAATAACTAACTATAATACACTATTACCATGTAGCTTCAGATTATTTCGAGGTTTTAGAATGACTTACAAATGGAAAACACACAAATTAAACATAACATACCCGTCGAGTTTTTTTACTGGCCATGGTGGCAGCTGTAGAATGGTATCAGGGATGGTAGCGACCAATTAAAGACTCGCTAACGAGCTTATCTTTTCGAACACACGGATCTTAATCCCCGATGAGCACTTTCACGAAAGACAGTAGCTTTCACTGTCACAGGATGCGCCGAATTCGGAAACGTCCTATGATTCGTTATTCACTGTAAAGCACAAGCTGTCACGCACTATTTCACTGGGGAACAACAGCCACGAGTGGGCACACCCTTCGTCACAGATTGCTGTTGGTTAACTGAGGTTCATTGTACACTTATTAGTCATGTATTTGGAAATCACAACTCACTGGAAGCACGACAGAAGCGAAGAAATCATTACAGACCGTCCTGCCGAGAGTTAACCATGACACAGAACGCGGAATGGTACTAGCACCTTGACTACCTTGGACTCGCCGTCCAATCTACCAGATAAGTCGATTTCCTTAAAAGTGTAAGTCGAAAAAAAGATGCGCCCCTCAAACCAACCACATATTTGCATTACGCGTTTTCAGGACAGGGCCCGTTCACCATGCCACTAACCATCACGCGTACACATAGTTTATACGATTGCATGAAGATCATCGAACGTAGATCTGCCTTTGATCGATTCCAAAATAGGATTCCAAAAATAAGTTCTTTCAATGTTCAATGTTTCATGGTCATCACCAACGCGCATTGAGCGAGGAGTGAAGAAGGGTTTTCTCATTCACGCTATCACCGCCGTATATTATCGCCCACCGAGGGCGTGTAGCAACGTGGCTTACCACTTTCAAGCTTTAATGACATAATTATAAGCCATATCTTATCACTGCCTACCACGCGCCCAACGGTGACGGCTACCACCGATTCAGCAACCTAAGCATACGTTACTATGACTGATAAACGCCTCTTTCGTTCGTCGTGGGTCTCTGCACCAAATGTAGCATCATCTTCACTCGTAGAGAGGTAGTAAACAACATCAACCGAGCACTTGCCTTACCCTATCGCAACATCTGTAACCCGCAGCAACCCCATTCAACTGTCTGCCTGTGAATGATCACTGCTTGAGGTGAGGCTATCACGGTGTTGAGGCGTTGTTGTAGCGAAGCAAAGTACGAGTGAACGTTAGGCGAGCTGATAGAAAACGAGATTGGCACTTGGCACAGGTGATTTTTCAATGGCAATTCCGGGACATTAAGAGTCAATACGCTACACCTGATTTTACCCGCTCACGATCACGTTTTACAACAAACTACAGAAAACACCTTGGCTGGGAGGCATGTGTTTACTATTCCGAGGCACACGCGATCGCCGATCGCTCGTTGAAAACCGCCAATCGAACACCATTCACGAAGGAGGACACAACACCACACAACGACACGCGACAGTGGGCTAAGACTCATACAGTCGCGCTGCAGCTTTTAACCTTCGTCCATGCGAGTCTGCATATTCAATAGCCCTCATACGACATGGTAGGGAGACCGGTTTACAGGTAACCTTCGCTTGGGAACGACCGTCGATAGTTATGCTGCAGTTTCTTGCGATAGTAAACTAGAGGGGATTTAGTAGCTGATGATGGCTTGAAGAATCGCGCCCTATGGCCAAGGTCACTTATGCCGCACATGCCAACGAATATCTGTGGCCAGATAAATAAATTCTGTTTCATCGAGCACAGAATGTGCATCTTCGCTGTAAGTCTGTTAAATTGTCCTACGCCCTACCTATACCAGAGAGACGATTACCTAACGTCCAATCATAAACGTGCACTCGCAATTGTTTGTCACAACCAGTCTGGTGAGCGATTAATAGCGCAGCACCTTAATTGTTACACACCACCCCGACACAGCAAAAGGGAACTCCCCGGCGTGATGTTGCTTATCATGCTCCTGCTTCAAGATAAGCGACACCAAAACTTGGTCAACTACAATTTCCAATGGGGATTTGTCTGTATCTGGTAGTTGGAATAGGTGTTCCATGTTTTTTATGGAAATTTGACTCCGAGAGTTGGCTACTTATCAATCCAGTTACGCGCCATCTTGACCAGCGTGGGAGAAGCGCCAAGTAAACCAGACAATCGTCCTTCCGTTACCGCCCCTAACGCTTTTCCCAGTGCCGTTGGTATGGGACTGTTGGTCGCAACGTCTGTGCTGGTTTGCCTCACTGTGCAGTTAGCCAAACAAACAAGCCTAACCGCCCATTGTTACCACACTACGGGTTGTACGTTGTCCGGTTCGCGTTCTCCTTTCTTCGCGGTGCATTTCGGAACAACAAAGCACAAAGAATAAATGCGATCGGAGAACATCTTGGCTGACCTGAAAGGGATAACACCTATCCTTTGAACGGGAACACCGAAAGAACGGTGTCAGTGAAACAAATGAATCAAACGATAGAAATGTGGAGCAAATGCTTCATAATCGAACAGCAACAAAGGAATCAATTGGACCAATTGACGCGACACATGTGAGTTATACACCATAGTCTTCGTCGTTGTCATTGGCGTGAGTTTCAAAATGATTTTCGAACGATAACGCGCGGTTCGCTAGCGGCAACCAGCGTGTGTCGCCGAGGGAGCGAATAATTAGGCCACCCCACGCACCACACATGTCTGTTGTGACGCGGCCGCGGTTTGATTTCGTTATACTGTGTTGAGAGCGCATACCACAGAGAAACGCTGGCATCGAACAGCTGATCGTCGCCGAATGTATGCGTGTCTACTTGGCGATGAGCAACCCACAAGAGCGCGTGATGCTCGAAACACACGAGCCATTCCGTTTGTTTGTACTCAGATAGTGTGTCACGTCGTTTGAACAAAAAGCAGTACTCTCTCTCTCTCCATCGCACGCTGCGCGTGGAGTTGTGGGCCAGCCAGACATTGTGAAACAAAGATATTAAGTTATGAGTTGAAGAAACGGCGTGTCTGGGGTTCAGCTCGCTCTGCGACGGTCGCTCAGATCCTAGCACGATCATATTAATGATCTCGCATGCGCCAACGATCTCTACGTATACCAGCACATTCTATAACGCTTCTACCACTCGATCGCCGTCCTACGGGACTCACCAGAGCAGGACGAACTGCTCTCGCGATTACTCGCGCAAGATAATCCGCGCCAACGTTTCCCCGACCAAGAAAGAATCTTTTTTTATCCACTTTTCTCTTTGATGATACGCGCATCTGACCCTAACCACCAATTACACCCGCGAGCACGAGCGAATATGTGGTGTGTGCGACCGTGTGATTCACGCTTTTACAGAAAAACCAAGAATCTCGCAAGCAGCAGTGAAGTGATGATAGCAGTACAGATGCTATCTGAAAATGAAAACCACGCCGGGTACGGTGATCCGCAGAAAATTCGGTATTATTCGGACGCAGAGCCTTCTTTGTGGTCAACCTATCCAATACGAAGCATAACAAAGAGACGAAGATGAGGGTTACTGTCGGAGGATTACGGTGGGAACCATCGTATAACATGCAATGCAACGCATCGTGTTCGGTGGAATGTGCTTCGCTAACCAAGCGGATTAAAACATTAAGACTCCCTTCCTGTCTAGTAGTGCACTACCAAAAGCCTCAAGCTGACGATGACGACGGCAATAACGAATGCAGTACGCGCACACCCGGGATCGATCGATAAGCTTAAACCACATTCGATGTTGTCGCTGCATTCTAACTGCGCAACGCACCCACAATGTGGCAGTGGATGGAGCTGTTGGAATTGCAAGAACGGTCTTATATTCGCAATTGTCCCCTATACAAGGTCACTAATCACTTGCTAGGAGCGGAACGGAGACTTGTCTCCGGCTAACGGTAGCACCTCCCACGTTGCTGCACAACTCGGTTGCAGCCGAAGGGACTCCTTAAGGCACGACGATCACCACGAACGGCGCACGGAAAACTGATTTCGCGGAAAACTCACTGCCTCCGTGGACTCGCGGAGCAGAGCTTCGCGGTAGGTCGTCAGTGCGTACATGATCGAACGGAGACAAGTAGTAACTCGTTGTACGGTTGTGTGAGTTAGTGTATGTGTCGGAGATACTCGCTGTAGCGGACCGTAAGTGCACATATGTGTTTGGGTTGTGGGAGAAGGGTGAAGCGGTTGGCAATGAAACCGTCATCATCACCATCATCATCATCATCATCATCGTCGCACAGCCATTGGTAGTCGTCGGTGGTACTCAGAACAACGCGCTACAGTAGTGGTCCATTTCCTTCTCTCTCTCTCCTTGTTTTACCATGTTGCTCTCTCTCCTCTAGCCAGATGGTGGTTTGAGTAAAAATAACAAAAACCCACCCACCCTCACGGTTCGAAACTACACCTTCTCTACTTCGTGCGAACGAAGCCAACATGTTCTGCTCTCGACGCACACCAAATAGGCCTGGCCGCGACCCTGGCACGGCGCTGGCACTGTTGACAACTACAAGCAAACACTAGACAACCGGCAAAACATCGCGGCCATCGATGCCGCTGTGATGCACCAACATTCAATTAAATGCTCACGGAATTCTCCGCCACAAACGCCTTTCAGCGGTCTCTTAGATACACATGCAGAGATTTGAAATGATACCGAACTGATCTTCTGAAGTCACTTTGTGGTCCTAGACAATAAATTTTTAAATATTTGAACCTAGCGAGCGATGAGTCACTCGATTGGAAGAGCAACATTAGACCGCTGATCAACGAACCATCTTCCTCTGGGGTAGAGCTAGTGTTGGCTGCTTTTAGCCAGTTTATGATAGCTAGTAAGTGTTAATCATCAGTGTCATTCGCTTAGCTAAAAGCCTATGGCACATGATTGGTGAATGATAAAGCATGATTGGTGAATGATACAATCGTATTTAGGCCTGATTAGAAAATAAGGGCCCTATTTTAAACCATTAAAATGAAGTCACTGTTACAAATACTGTAAGCTCACTCTGCAAGCCTCAATCGTTCCAAGATCGCATACATGCAATCTTCAGTCGTGTTCAATCGAATGCAAACCAATATGAATTTATATAAGATTGCAACTGCTCAGCTTATAACTCGTAAGGGCAGAGTTCGTGTAGATCACACTCTCCATCACATATCATCACGTTGCCAACAATGTTAAACACATTTGAAAAGCACCACGTAAGAGCACCTGACGATAAAAATCGTCATCGCAAGCTAATGATATAAATAAACATATTTCGATCTATATATCGACAATTTACACAACCTCAATGGCAACTGGCAATCAGAACATCGAGTGATCTGCTTTACGCTCCAGAAGACTACGCTACGTGATCGCAAACTCAGCTTGATGATCAAAAATCAAAGCTAAATCCACGAGAGTATGCGAAATCGTATCGCTAATCGAAATATTTGTTTCCAAATTCAAATAGCAACAGCAGCAGTTCCTGTTTCCAAGGGAGTAAAGGAACTGGACCGCAGGATTATTGAGGCTGTGTGCAATTCCAAACCCTATTATAGTGCATAAAGAAACACCATGGTCGTGATGGATGCAGCTAAATAATTCTACCATTTAACACAGTTCCATGTCAGGTATGCAACTGTGAGTATGATTTTAGTACGGTGGAGTTGGCATCTGGCATTGGTATTTTAATGTGTCAAGTAAACATAAACTTTATAATTCCATCCCTATCGAATTCGCAACAAGCGACAAGCTTATCTGCTTACAGTACCTTACAATGACGCGTGCATAAGCGTGAAACGTATGTGTTAAACAAGCCCTCGTTGAGTCAATTTAAAATGCCAACACTAACAAAGTTATGGACGGATTTTAAGGCAACACTCGTATCAAGCCATTCGGGCATCAATTGAGAAGATAAACATGGTTCTTTACAATTCGATAAGTGCTAAGATTTTGCATACCTTTGCGGATACCTTGAGGACACGATATCTAGCCTATACCCGCATTGCATTCAATGACGAACGAGCATCTAATCATGTGTAAAAATATATAACTTATCACCTTCCTTTCGATCATTTCAATCCGAATTTTCACTTTGCTGGATCGGAAATTGGCCAAGGTTCAATGCTGTACGGACACTGACAAGGAGGTGCAAAGTGTCGACATTTAGCAGCGAATGCTTCCTATAAAGATGATTTGCTTGTTCCAAATGGAAGTAAACGTGTACCGTTTTGACTTGAGCTGGAGATTTAAAAAAAATATTTGGTCAGCTCATTAGGGCGCATGGGATCCGGAGCGTAACAGATTCGACGTCATTCAATGATCTGCTGTTTATTTGGCAGCGACAAGCAAAAGATTTTGTATTCACAACCTAACTAAACGGCCCTGTTACAGGGCTACGCAAGAAAATTCAGTCACAGTTTTCACCCAGCCAACAATCATGCGCATCATGGCCTATTCTAACGTTATTCACCTTTCCGAATTTTTTCCTGAAACCCCGAGATCACTAAGATTGTTTGCAATGTTATCGGTGTGCCAGGTGCACCGGTATCAAATGAGCTTTTTTTTAAAAAACAAGATCTAATTGAGGGATGGTAATCACTACTTAACAAAAGGCTGGCTGTCGATAGCTACATATTTTTATCTTTCTTGCCATATGTGTATGTTGGCTAGTTGGCAGGTCATTCACATCCCTTGGTGACACGATAGCTCGATCGGTCACTAACCAGTCACGCTGATAACCAATCCCAGGCTTGACGCGATGCATTAGCGATTGAACATCAGTTTGGAGAATGTTTTAATGTCATGTCGTGGGAAAACCTTGGCAAACATACAGAATGTCTTATCCAGGGAACGTTTCATATCGGAACATATAAAACTGGTGCTAAAAACCACTTCGTTCAATATGATGCAGCATTCGCGCCTCTCTCGAGACGATTGGTAAAATCAAACATAAATCGTCACATCGCCAACGTGAATGGGTTTTCCACCCAATGAAGGGGGGAAGCCATCGGCAAGTTTCGTGCCTGCTGCCGCTAAAAGTTCTTCGATCGATCCGGTTGGCCTGCGATTTTTTTTCATAAAGTAACGTAGCAGCCATCGCGGTGATTAGTGGCACCCACGCCACTGATAATGCGCCAATTATCGTTCGAGGTAGGTTAAAGAACTGAATCGCCATTGCATTGAAGAAAATCAAAACAGGTACACCATTCGGCCAATCACGATCTCAATATCGCTCATTTGGCCACTGGTCATTGTTCGCTATCATCATCATCATCATCATCATCATCATCATCATCACCACCCTACATCACGACTTCCGTTTATGATCATTTTGGAATGGAATTCGTTCTATTCTTATTTCCTTTAATTATGCTGTTTTATTTTTGGGGACATTCATTCGCATATTTTATGCTACGATTGATATCCTGTTGCATGCGTGCTCGTCTCGCGTGTCGCCCTTGTTTGGGGCGAAAGAAACCCGAAGCCACGGACATGCAACAAGCATGTGACAATAATAATATTCCAACAGATTAGACGAGCGGCCATCGCATTGCTGTTTAATATGCTGCACAGAGCGCTTCGCATAAAAGAGTGAGCGGAATGGTTTCTTTCTATTTTTATTAACGTTATTACCGTCACAAATTGGGCAAACATTATCGAATAGGTCAGTCTCGCTTTAGATTCAAGAATAAGATTGGACGAAATGTATGCATTTGTTTTGCTGATTTTTTGCATGTTCACTAGCTAGACTAGAGTTGGGCAAGCACCAATAGTAGAAGCGTATTGGCGCGAAAAAAAACGCAACGTGTTTGTCGTTCAATTTGGTGGGTGAAGCCACCACCAGACGCGGAGGGGGTAGGAGGAAACGCGTTGCCGATAGAACGGAGTAAAATAAAAGAAACACATTCACGACGTAACGCAACTTATGAATGAATACGGTTCGCTTACCACGAGAAAGCGGTCGGAGCGCATCGGGATGATTCCTCCGTCGTCGTCGTCCTCTGCTTCCGCTGGCTGTCCGTCCTGTTCTGCATCCTCCTGGCTCGCAGCTTGACCCATTTTCCTTGTTCCTTGTACACAAACTCTATAGACCTCTCGCCGTGATCCTGGCGCCTGGCGTCCACTTCAGCGCGAACAGGATTTGCGTCCACCTCCCTTGTTGTGCTTCGTTAGCAAGGGAGATGTCTGTAATGCTGCCTGCTGTTCCTACTATTGTGCAGTAGGCTTGGAGGGAAACATGGCCTATTGCAATGGTCACATTCGCGTTGCACAACGTGCAAATTTCACTCAAAACAATTCACTGAATGTTTTATAACACAATTTGCTTAAATGTTAAACACTTTTCCTAAAGCTACACGACAGTTGTGCAAGTGAGGGCCCCTATTTGTGAGGGAAGAAATCGCAAAGAAACGAATCATTATTACACAGTCCGCCTGATTCGGACCACCCAACGACCACCGGAGTACAGCTGTAAGTGCAGAAGAGCAAAAAGGGCTGCCGCCGTCTTGAAAGCATGCAATCCTGGGGAGCCTTCACACTATCGGCAGCAATAGGCGCACCAATACAGAGGGGTTTGGGTTTGACAGGTTCGTGCACAAACACACCTTTAACGCACTCCTCGGCAGGACATGGGGATACGAATTATGCGCCGATGAAAATTATGCGCCACCAATGTTTGCACAGAGAGTGTGAGGCTTCCTTTCAGCTGGAGCAGGTGCACACGAAGCCCACGGTTTGGCCCCTGCAATCAATAAACGATTGTGGTCAAAAAGATCGATTCCGCTTCACCGAACTGTTCGGCGAAGGGCGTATTAAATAGATTGGCAGTGATTCTGGAATCTATTCTTTCTTCTCGAAAGATAACACTTGAAGCCGTTACACATGCAGCACAATGTGGTAGAAAAAATGGTCGAGTTTGATGTGGAGTTTTAGATTTTGTAACAGAAGACGTACATTACCGACACGAAAAAAACAACTGAACCGATTCTTCATCACTGGACAAACAATTATTGCGTTCCTCTTTTTATGGCCAGGGTCTGCCAAGCTCGCTTGTGCTACAGTTCCGGTGCACAGCGTAGGCTCTTCGTAGGGACCGCATGTGAAGGAACACCGTTTTGAGGGCAACGAGTTTGTCATGCCAAACCGGATCATGAACGAAATCTTACCTTAACTAATGCCCGAAACTGATTGCTGATACCGTTGGAACTCAATTTTATCCTCAGAAAGCCACGCACATCGCACCAGGTTAATTATTTAACTATACTTCAATCTGCTCCCTCTATTATCAACCTACGAGCCGCCAGCGCGAAACACCTGGACAACGTGCAGGCGGTTTCTTTTTTGTTATTATTTTTCTTACTTTTTCACTACATCACGGATACCTCGTGTTTCGATAGCTACTGATACCGATATCAAACGGCACACGGTGCGTACAGCGAACCCCGAACAGCGATTCAGCGGTAATAATTTTATTGAGACCGACGCTGGGAGCGATTAAAGGGATTAGAAGGCCACAGAAACTCGAGCAAACGACAACACTATCAACAGTACCGTAACAAATGTTTAGAGCCTGTTGCGACATTTTGGCCAAACGTGCCCGTATCGTGCTAGATGATTCCGTCGATCTGGCCCGTAACTGAGAGCCATGGCAATTCTGTCAACCATTCCGCCGAACAAACTGTGCGGGACTCTGGACACAGCAGAGCGATTCCGCGAGTGTTGCGTGGCTGGTCGATATAATTGTATCTTCTTCTCTTCTCTGCCTACTTGGTACAAATTCCTGATAATATTTAACCCTTCCATGGTTGGCCGACGAAGGACCGGAGAGATAAAAAAGATGAGAATAAAGACGGCGCATAGGTTTGGAAAGGACGAGGCTCTCTCATTTTCTCTTCTTTCTCTCGCATGTTTATGATGCAGCTTGTTTAGCACACATGGCATTTCTCATGTTTGAACAGTTTAGCTGACACAGCAAGATCAGATCATCATTTTCCCAGTGTTTTATTGCAGCCCTTATAATGAATTCGAATAGGCAAATGTGCACAACCGGAAAACAATGTTTATCAAAATAAGTGGCCATTGGGGTGGGATATTCAGTCGAAAAACACAGAATACATAAGCAAACAAAAGCTTCAGACCATTGGGCGAGGTGCTATGTGTTGTTCCAATAAATTAATATTGTCATCATGATTCACTCAAAAACTTGGTGATTTATTTTTTGAAAAAATTAAAAGGTATATTCTTTTCACTATTACTAACAGTATTTTTGATTATAGAAAATAAACTCATAAAAGTATACATTCGAGAAAGACGGAGGCATAAAATTAAAATACAAAAAAAAATTATCACATTATTCATATCGAAGTTCCTTTCCGCGGCAAACAGGAATCGAAACAATACATATAGCAAGCCATTACATTCCTGAAATCACGGCAATAGCTCCACGATTAGGTTGATTGAATGGATAATGAAACATATGGTGGTATGGGGGGTGTGAAACGAAGCTTATACTTTGTAGAAAATATACCTTAGACATGTGTCGCGTTCCAAACATTCACATTAGTTCAACAAATTATTGTTTGGCGTGCAAAAACCCAGCTATTACTTGCTACATTCTCTGTTTCTTACAAACGGACCTGATTTCGGTTAACGGTTTCAACCTTGCTGTCCTCTAATTGATTCGAGTTTGGGCCTTTATAGCTTTTCTTTTCACAATTTTCAAATATGCTCTCTGTTATACCTGATACTGTTCCATAATCCATTACGATAAGCAGCTTGGGCTGTATCTTTTCTGTTAATTCCGAAGAATATATTTTTTATCATGCAAAGCAACTCAAGACAAACTAAGGGTTTGAGTGTGAAAATTATATGACTTCTTTCGTGCACTCACCAAAGAAAGAAAGTCACACTAATTTATCTCCGCATGAGTCATTCAGTAAACTAACTTCAGCTCTCTTATGTAAATCATAAATAACTGAAATTGTTACGCAATTCGTGTCCAATTACGGAATCTCAGTGAGTGCATGACGTATAGCAAAAATGAAAATAAATGTGGAATACATCTAAAACCAAAAATTATACAAATCAACCGATGCTCATTTCTCATGTTCTGTTTGTTACTTTCGTGGGGAAAATACGACGATTTATGTAAAATGAGATGGTTCGTAAGCCTAAATTGCATGCGATTATAGTAGCAACAGTTCAAGTGCCTAACTTCTTCCGTGGGCTTTTTACGACGATTCCACGAGCCTCATTTTTCACACGCATACCCACACGCACACAAACGCACATGTTAATTATCACATCTAATGCCTAGTCACATTCAAATGAAAAATCCATTCCCAATCTAATCTAGCTGTGCCGTGCCTAATCATCAACTGCTTCTCCTGATCTCCTACCGCACGCGTTCTAATTTGTTCGATCGGCTGATGGGATGAGTCCTGGAACCCTCGTTAAACCGCCCAACATTTCTTCGAATCTGTTGAACGTTGCTTCACTGGTCAAGCTCACTGCGACAATTTCAATGTTTACCCTAATTGAACTTGCCTTCTAGGTGAATGTCACTTTCTTACTTCGCAAGTTTTGTTCATTTATTACTACTCCGCTCTGCAGACATGTTTGTCAGGATACACGATCCTCTATTCCAGGTGGTCTATGCGTGTGTAAGTGTACTTGGAACTTATACTTCTAGCTGCTTCGATGCTTGCTGTATGATGAAAGGTTCACTCCACATTCGCCGTAGATCACCCTGTAAGAGAAAGTGTTTTAATCTTATTCCGTTTTCAATTCACTTCTGCTTTCCGTGTTTCAATTACCTTGAAGTACGCCATCGTTAGGAGAGGTAGTAGTGTAAACGGTACGAGATACAGCAACGCCGGTTGCGCTGCTTTGAATACTTCTGAGCTGACAGTCGCGGTTAGCAATCCAAGGAAGTAACTGAAAAGGAATAAAATATCATCAGTTTTGTTGTGCTAACTTGTTTGATGGTCTCGATTGCAACCACTTACCCTAGTAAGGAACAATGAAAATAGGTGAGCCTGGACCCGACGCCTCTGGGTGGTGGGACGCCAGTTTCAGCCGTTTGGGTGGTCTGTGACTTTTTGTAAGCATCGTAACGCAGCACGAAACAAAGCAGCAAACCGGGCATCACGATATCGCCTAAACCGAGCATTGAAAAGTGGCCACTATTGTGAATGCTAGGAAATACCAGTTTTCCGGGTAAATTTAGCTTGGGTGGTTCCTTCACGATGCCGCCCAGGTTAAACTTGCGGGCTACAATGCCAACCGGGTTGTCTGCGGGTCTCGTCGCCACTTTTACCATCACGTTCGTGCTGAATATGTAGGACGAAAAAAATACCCAGAAGACGTCGTAGATGAGGAGGCCAGTCAGCAGCAGCGTAGAAACCTTCAAACTAGGTAGGCGCACGAACGCAATGAACGCTACGCACAGGCCCATTCCCATCGCATCCATTAGCAACCAGTGCCCCGTCAGCACCCAAATGCATACGATGGACACTGCCAGCGAGAAGCTGAACAGCTCGGCTGCCGTAAAACGACCGCACACACCAAAGGATATCCGATTACCGTCCGTGCAGGGTCGAATGATGTACTGACACATTGGTAGCAGCAGAAAAGCCAAAGCAACGGTGGCAATTACTAAAATGAGACAAAGGGATATTACCACGAGACCAACAACCGATTGTAAATATACTATACTTACTAGCAGTGCAGACGGCAAATAGCATTTGCATGGAATCGAAGAAGAAAAACATAACCAGAAGCGAGATGGATGCCCCAAGGGGTAAACACAAGGCGTGCATCGTATCCAACGTAGCGAATTTGTCTAAAATATCAGAAACAATTGTTAAAAAATATCATAAAGTTGCTCGGGCCGTATGGTCCATGATCTGCATTTCTGAGAGTATTACTTTGCTCTGGTTGCACCGGCTCTCCGGTCAGCAGATTGTTCATACTTTCACTCTGTCGTTTCTTTTCCTTTTCGCGCTGCTCCTGCTCCATGTTCAGGCTGCGGAAGCTCCCATACACGATCAGCAGCATGGAGATGAGGCAGGTCGAGACGCGCGATGAGTCCATTATCGTTCCGTACGCCCACTGATAATCGCCGTGTGTATCCCCGTCACCGTGCACCAGAATAGTGTCCTCGCCTAGCTGTCCGGCTGCGGCCGCCGCTGCCGCTGCTGCTGCTGCTGCTGCTGCTTCCTGATGGCCTGTGCCAAATCCTTCCGACATGGTACGGCCGAGCCAGGAGAGAGCAGAGGTATGCGCAGCGGGGCTTGCGTCCGCAGGTGGTTTGCGCTACTTCTCTTGCTTGTTGCCGCTTTGGAATCTTTCCCAACACGAATGGAGTCGAAGGAATTGTTGCAATTTTTACGTGTAAGCCCGACCGGCCGTACGGCAAGTTACGCTTTTAGCAACATTTTGCCACAACGATTGCTCTACTTCACTAACTGCGGTAGCTTTTGGGATTCTGCGGCCTTCCTTCGTGTGTCAGTTTATCTGTAAAAGGATCAAGGAACAGTAGCGAATTTCAATGTTGAATCACTCGGTTTGGAAGCACGATTTAGTTGGATTTATTTAGCAAACACTCCTGCTTTTTCACAAAATAGGTTTTGTTGTTGACGTTTGCGTTGACGTTTTGTGTACCACCCTTTGGAAACGGCTGTTTTCCGTGTCATGCAGACCCTGACGGTGTGTCATGCACGGTTGTTATTTTTGTGGGTTTTTTCGCTCGGGTCTCTGTGAATCTGGCTTTTTATCGTGATCCGGAAAAATTTAATCGTTTTACAAAAAGAAAAAACGAGTGCGGGATCACATGGCAAGTGCACGGAGCCATAGCCTATCGAGAGCAGTGAATTAACCTGGAGGGCGTCGGTTGTGTGCTGTTTCCGCGACTTCCGCGCGATGAAGAAAGACGAAGCTCGAAACAGAAAGATGCGAGATGATTTCGTAGTGCTGATCGCAGGTAGGCCTTTGACGAATCGTAGAGCAAAGTGATCCAACTATCCACCCAATGCGAGCATCCAAAAAACTATAATATAAGCGGATGACCGTCCGCCAGCCCGCCCACAAAAGGAGCAAACATTACATAAACATTTGCAAGCGCCTGGCGAAATTGTCTCATCATCTTGTTCTTCTGAGCCTGAGTTGCAGGCAAGAAAAGCTGAAATAACTCGCCGAACTCTGTGCAAAAGCGAAAATACGGGCCGATAGTGAACGCTAAGGAAAGTGATAAATACTCGTGTAACCTTGTCTTCGTTCTGTTTTGTAGGATTGCTGCGCTTGAATCACATAGCACCGGGAATTACGACGACTAAAGACTGAACTACGGAAGAGCTGCCTTAGCAAGGTCATCCGACACTCGGCAAAGAGAAGCTTTCATACGGTGTCCTTCACGACGCGAATCATTATGCATCAAACACAGCACTTTTCGTCATTCGGAGGGTCCTTGCTGATGTGACGTCACTCTTCCGAGGGTTTTGACTCATCTCTCGCATTCGCACACCACGAAGAAATCGGCGCACAAGATTATCAGCGACTGATAAGTGACCATCGCCATCGGTTGGCCAAAGAGCGGCTAGCTAACCAATCGTCAGCTGCAAGGAGCGTGGTTACTTCTACAAAAGTATCAAAGGGTTTTTTACGCACCAGCAAGCAAAATGGGGGATGGCGGCCCTGGCGGACCGTTCCTGCGCACCATCGAGTGGGATATGATGGATAAGCGCAAATTCTTTCCACTGTCGATGCTGAGCTCGTTTTCAGTTCGCTGTGCCCTCTATCCGCTGACCGTGATCAAAACCCAGCTACAAGTGCAATTCCGGAACGATGTCTACAAGGGTATGATCGACGCCGGAATCAAAATCTATCGCAACGAGGGTGTACCAGGACTCTACCGTGGGTTTTGGATTTCTTCAGTTCAGATCGTAAGCGGCGTGTTCTACATCAGCACGTACGAGGGCGTGCGACATGTGCTCGGTCAATACGGAGCGAATCAACGAGTCAAATCATTGGTTGCAGGAGGATGCGCTTCACTCGTCGGACAGACCATCATCGTACCGTTCGATGTTATTTCGCAGCACGCGATGGTACTAGGAATGGGTGCGCATGGCGGTAAGAATGGTCCCGTTAACCCGCTAGGCATTAACTTCGACAAGGGTAGCAGCCGGTTACGGATCACACGAGATATTGCTCGAGAAATTTTACGCCGAGACGGGTTTGGAGGCTTCTACCGTGGTTACACTGCAAGCCTGATGGCCTACGTACCAAACTCAGCCATGTGGTGGGCTTTTTACCATCTGTACCAGGACGAGTTGCTAAAGATAGTTCCACCGTGGGTCTCCCATCTATTCGTGCAGTGTGTGGCCGGTAGTTTTGGAGGCTTCACCACAACTATCATCACCAATCCGCTTGACATTGTTCGGGCACGGTTGCAGGTGCAGCGACTTGACTCAATGAGCGTCGCTTTCCGCGAGCTGTGGCACGAGGAACACTTCCACATGTTCTTCAAAGGGCTGACGGCCCGGTTAGTGCAATCGGCCGCATTTTCCTTCAGTATCATACTCGGGTACGAAACCATTAAGCGGATTTCCGTGAACGAGCAGTACAGGCATCTAATTCGATGGTAAGAGTAGAGCAGAGCTCAGCGCTTGGGAGCGTTTACGTTTAGGAACACATCATCATAGAAGAATTTCTGTTCACCAGTTTGTATATCTCACATGTAGTGCATGTAAAATGACTAAGCATAATGTTAAAAATGTAATCTGTTTTCCCCAAAACTCACAAGAACAATAAGGAGCTAGGGTAGGGTTAGTTGTGTATAGCTGCGACTGCCGAGAGACGATCAGATTGATAGTGTTCGTTAGTATATAAATGTATGTGCAATATTAAATGGAGTGCAAGGAATTTGTAGAAATGTAATCATCGGCGTAAAATTACGTAGGATGTTATATCCCTTTCTGCTTCACTAAACTGGATTTAGTGCGTACACTATTGTAAAGAAAGTCATAAATCCTTGTGTGCTCCAACCAACTATTCCGTTGTTACTGGCACAGCTTTACACACTCTACCATCATTTACGGTTAGTACGAGCTAACATCGGTGCTCTTTCTAATGTCATCTCGCGAGTTATTTTACGTGCTGTTCAAGGAATCAGGACACAAGAATGATAGACAAATGGTCAATCGTTAAATTGTGTTATGTCGCCTTAGAATGGGACGGGACAATGAATTGTAAGTAAAATGCAGAATAAAACCAAACCAAGGCAGCTTTAATAAAGCTCATGTTGAAAATAATTCATCATATATGTATGCCAATGCCATTAGTTTTCTATTTTCGAAAGAAATAAATCAATGATCTTGCTTTTTCAGTAAAATTAAGCAAGCAAATGAATGCTACATGCTTGGTGCAGCCCAGGCACTGAAAGCTGGTTAGATTTAGTTATATACATTTTGCCATAAGGGCAACGAATCGGTTGGCAATTATTTTAAAACGTTTAGCACTGTCCAGCACATATAAGAGTTTTACTCTGATCTATACATTAGAAAAACGGTCAGCAGTCCATTATCTTTATTATTGCAGAAACTAAAAGCTTTCCACATCAGGCCAAATGTACGCAACGTTCATCAAGCTCATGGTATAACGCCGAAAAGAAATCATAAATAAGAAACATTCACAGCAGTAACCAAACTCACCCACTAGAACAAAAGCAACATAAAACATCAAATCGACCATGATTCACGACATAATCGCGCAAAATAGGTCACAGATCAAAACGAAAGAATGACCCAAAAAGTAAGAGAGGAAAATGTGGCTAGATTGATGAAACTGGATCAACGCTCGCTTTCAAGATCTTTGAGACTGGTCGACTGAGATGATCACTAGTGTCTTTTTTTGCTCTGCCTATGGTGGGTTTGGGGACAATGATTCTCTCACGGATTTTCCAACACGGCACGAAGTGTATTTTTCTCCTACCAGGCCCACTTCCCAGATCCCACAGATTAGTGTTGAATGAGATCAGAGGGTCACGAGGACGGCAGCTTCAGTTTTATGAGATGGTCTTTAAGCAAAATGAAGGAAATTGCAGGAGGGCACATGGCGTGGAGCTTTCCTAAAGTTCTCATTTAACTAACTGCGTTTATTTCACGCTTATACTAAAAGTATTAGCGTACATCTAGTATTTTCCATACAAGTCTTAAGGTAACAGCATATAAACGCTAGAGAGTATCTTCCACATGGTCTCGAACGATGGAAACTTTTCCATAATAGTAGAACTCCCGTCTGTTTACTTCTTCTAGCGTTACTGGTGTACGGATGTGTCGGAGGGCGAGTTGCGCGATTTCAGTGTTCAATTACAGCACAAACCGACCAAATTGAAATTTGCAAAATATCTCACTTTTAATTCATAACAATGCTCCGTCTGAGAGGGCCGCCGACTATTTATGGGGTTGAAATCTGTGCTACTGCAAACCAATGTGGACCATCGCCGGAACAATACAGCTAAAGTCAATCTCTCACCCACGCTAACTCTCATACACCGCCGCGATGGCGCAGTCTTTTCGTTTCTGCAGAATAGGATTGTCTTAACATCCAGTCCTACCCACAATTCTTCCACATTGAAATGAAGAAACAATACACTCGATTGCTAAAGAAAAACGTATACAAGGAAAATTGTACAACTTCCAACACTCGTACGGTACGGTGTCTCTGGTAGGGTATTATTTCAAGTGAACGCAGCGAATGAAAATTAAGAGCACATTGTTTATCGCTTGTTATTGTAAAAGATTGTAAAATGGCACCTATCCAATCAACCGAAAATCTGATTCTAGCTGGAAAATTATGAATCCATAGGTAGAGAGCGATGATATCAGTTGTTAAATGTACTTCACTCAGCAAACACCATTGTTTAACATTGAGTTTCACTAACAGCTCTCCCTCTTTTCGTTGTTTTAAATGTTTCGTCACCCATTCTGAGCCAAACAGCAGCCTTCATCAGACAGAGCTGATCGAACAGCAACATAGAAGAGGAGGGTTTGCTGATTCACGTGGCTTAGAATGTTTAACGGCTGATGGCCAATATTCAATGATACTAAAATGAATGAAATGAAGTAGCGCACCCAGAATATGGAATACGTTAATTTAAATTTACATCTTTAATTAGCCCACCTCATCCGTCCGGAAGGAGTACAAACCAAGCAGCGACTTCCGTTTGTTACGGTGGGAATAGAGAGGTTTTCAGCTCATGTTCATACTGACGGAACTGAATATTTTGTCGCTACAAGGTTTACGAATTTCACTTCTACATGGTGCTTCCGGATAATTAGTCTATTCTCGCCAACTCGAATCCATTAGTAACGAATTTTATGGAAAGATCATATTGCAAGCACATTTTCTGCTGCCTATCCACAGAATCTGAACGAAAAAAATAATGTAATCTGTTCGTTAGACCATCAAAGCTGGTAACATTATTCCTGAACTATATTTACACATTCATACGATTACCCACGAATTGATGGAGTTTCACTTATGTAGCTGAACTTATTTTAAGTTCGTAGACTCAACATATTTATTGATCTTGCTCATTCAAGATTTGATAACATTTTCAACCCGCACTAGAGCAAGCCAACACCCAGATTCACACCATTTCATTCGCTCTTAGTCTGCAATCATTAACTGCAGCAAAAAACTGGTTTCAGATGCAATTAGCCTCCATAGACTCGGGTACCTTCCTTGAATCGGCGTGCACGGAGTGTTTCGTACGAAAGACATTAAATTGTCACGAACGGTCCAAGACTTTCACTTTCATCGCGTCACATGGCACCGAGCTTAGTTTGTGTTCAGATATCCACACGGAACGTTTTCCGGTTTCGGGCGAGTGACGACATCAGCACAAAACAAGGATTGAGAAAATATTAAAACACATATCACGGATGCTACTACTTCATCACGTGGAAAAGGTAAATAATACCTTGCTGCTCATTTGAGGTGACATAATTTGCGCTACACTATTGTTAAATTACTTAACATTTGATATGCATGTGCGCGAATGCAAACATGACAAAAAACCGCCATATGCATAAGGATCCTCGGTTAAGAGAGATAAGGAGAACGATAGACAGGGTTTGTTACGTGGTAAGCAAGCCCACGGTTACACGAAAAACGTGACACATTGCCACGTTAGCGCCCATACCATCGCGTCGCACGTAATGCGATCGAATTTCTTCAGTGCGCCAAGTTGAAGATATCCCCACCAAGAAGACTATTTCTCTTCGTTGCTCACGAGCCAAAACAGTACAATACAACAAAGTATATTAGTGAGCGCGCTTAATCGATGACGGAAAAGGTAGTGTTTCCGCATGAGGGCTTCGTATACTAGCACTTTGACTGCATGGTTACAGCGGAAATATTCGTCAAAATAACTGGAGCTAGTTGCATAATGGAACACGAGCAGCTTAAAAATACTCGATGAAGGCTTCCAAAGAAGTGGTGCCGTGGAAAAGAGGAATACAGTTTGTTCGTAGACAGTAAAGAATACGTTCTTATATAGCGTTACAGCAATCGGCCAATAGACTAATTGAATAGATTTAAGAATAAATATAGAGAAAGGACACAAAATTTCTTGCGAGTAGAACAAAATAAAGGAAAAAAGAAGCAAACAGAAACTACCGAGAAAAGATCGTTATTTTTAAAGCAAAGTAAAATTTCATTCAATCTGATGTTCCATGCAAACATAATATTATACGCTTGCTGCTGATGCTCTAGTAATAAAAATAGTACATCACCAATGTGTACGATCACCTCTCCACTCCTCCTCCACTCAGCTCTGCACTCAACTGTCCCTTCATCATGAGTTTATGGTTACCATCCGACGAAAAACAACTCTTCCGTTACCGTGAGGTGGAAAACGAGAGTTGACCAACGCGAACGGACATCGAAGGGTGATTCGTGAAATTGAGTGTGTCTAGCGCTGGGTCTCCCAGGGCTGACCAACAATTTGACATTGATTGATTGTAAGCAGGGCAGTCTGGCGGAAGTAGTGTGGCCGTAGAGAAATTTGTCCAACAGATTCGTTTCGATCATGGTGGTTTAAGGCCTATAAAGTGTGTGATTGCACGGTAGTCCAACCGCGGAAACAGCTACGAAATTGGAATGAAATGAAAATGCAAATCGTCATCAGTTATGACGATGGAGCTAATCGGAACCATTGCTGTAGGGTCTTACGAATCGGGTCAGGCCAAACTTCCTCATTCGCTTTCCTTAGAAGCAATGATATAGATCTATGATATGATCGCACAAATGGTTACAAATCACATCAGTGATAATTAGTTTGGGAGTATGACGTGACATATTGGCACGTTAGCGCCCATACCATCGCCCAAAGCATCGCGTGTTTGGATCAAAAACAAAATTTGTAATCAAAGCAACAAGTGCCAAATCGCACGCGCAAAGACAAAAAGATCATAAGAGTGCATCGATTTGGGGTTCTAATTTCTTATCATTCTTCTTAATCCACGCTTGCTGATTCTGGGGTAACAAAACAAGTTCATTATCAAACAGTGACGGGGCAACCCACAGACGAACGTTACGCTCAAGTGCTTGGTAAGTCTTGATAGGGTAGAAGACGGTTCAAAGGTTTTCCTATCTTATCATTGATTCAGCCTCCCATCACCAAGACACATGCACGTCGTTTCAACACAAACAGGGATTAATACTAAACAAATACACAACTAGTGAGTATTGTCAGCACTTTTGATCATAAGTCGATGGATCGAAAGCCAGTCTTAGATCGTCCATTGTACAGGGTGCTTCACCCGAATCCGCTTTGCTCCTCCAGCAAACATTACTCGGAGGGGTGGTGGATCAATAAAGATGGAGTTAAACGTATCCGCAAGCTATCTGCAGCAAAGATGGGATCTGGTTTTAGACGTTGTTGGTAAGAAAAGTTAGCGACGTTATTTACGAACTTAAAATTTCTTTACTGTTTTGTTGCTTCCACTGTCTTGTAGGAGATGACCCAGAACGGTTGTACGTCTGGGGTTTGTCAATCTACATACACGGCCTGTACTGGGTTCTGGGATCATTCTTTGTTTTCGTGGATCTCTTTCAATGGCCATCATTTTTCCGGAAATACAAAAATCAACCCGGAATCAACGAACCCTTGCAATGGCGCGACCTTCGCAAGGTACACACGCTAGGTTCATTCTAGAATCGCAATTATATGGACAGTGATAATTTACCCTTTTTGGTAATTTTCATTCCGCATAGATTGTTAAGACGGTGTTGATCAATCAATTTCTTATCAGTTTGCCGATTACGTTCTTCGGATTTAGAGCGCTTCTTGCTGCTGGCGAAACCATTGATGTTCGACAGCTACCATCTCTATTCGAAGTCATCCGTGATCTCATTATCAGTGCCATCGGCTGGGAACTTGGGTTTTACTACAGTCACCGATTGCTGCACTGGAAGTATCTGTACAAACGGATCCACAAAAAACATCACGAGTTCACGGCACCTGTTGCTTGGGCAGCTATCTATGCTCATCCGATCGAGCATATCTTCAGCAACCTATTGCCTCCGCTACTTGGTATCCAGCTTATGAGGAGCCATGTCCTGACCAGCGCCTTGTGGTTGACATTTGTCATTCAGGACACCATCACTGGGCACTCCGGTTATCATATGCCTTTCTTGACCAGCAACGAAGCACACGACTATCATCACATGAAGTAAGGTCACATTCCACTGCATTTAATCTAACAAACTAATATTTGCACGTTCATTCGAAATGCAGATTCAACCAATGCTATGGAGTGTTTGGTTGGCTCGACTGGCTACATGGGTCCGATGATCAGTTCAGGGCGTCTCGCTATTATCA
>NC_064877.1:475000-535000 GCF_943734665.1 Anopheles aquasalis | reverse complement strand
AGGAGAACGAGTGTTTCCCTATACAAAACATAGCACGGTGCTTGATGACAAGGATTGATGCATATGATAGTGCGGGCTGATCGTGATTAAGATACTGGCGGGGTAAAGGCATCATAAGCCATCCGACGGATCGACTATTTCCCTTTCCATACGCCAGCAAAAGGAAGTAGCAGAAAGCTGTTTTGTGATGTGCGTGGTGACGGTGACTCCAATAGTGGGCTCCTGCCCGGGTAGGACTGGATAAGAGATTTGCTTAGTGCCCGGAGAAGGGATGTCCTGCATTGAACCAATCAGCGTGCAACGTGGTGCGCGGTGGATGAAGAGTGCCAGTTTTTAGATGCAGATTTTTCGATGAAAACATGGTGCGTTTCGAAGGCGAGAAGAAGAGTTAAAACAGAGAGAGATAAAAAATGATAAAACAGAGATCATGGCAGGCCGCAGAGGAATGGCCCATTTAGGTCCATAGCTCGGATAATATGAAATGTGGCCGGCAGGCGGACGTACCTTTCCGGTCAAAGTGTCGCACGCGCACAAACAGGAATGCGGCCACAAGCGAGGCAACGGCTAGGACAAGCAGTAACATCACGAGGCCACCGACGAAGCTCGGTACCGACATACAGATTGTTTCCGGATCGACAGTGCGCTGGGACTGGATGACCACGGTTTCATTGCCCGCGGCATTGTTCAGCGCAAAGTTCACGTCGCCCGGAGCTACCACCTGGATAATACGCTCCGTGTTAACGTCGGTCATTTCCTGTGCGTCACGCTTGTAAATGCGCGGCCGAATTACGACCGACATCGTGTCCCGTCGTCGACGGACGCCACGGAGATCATCCAATCCCTCAACGGACCGTGGTCGCCCACCAAGACTGACCAAATTGCCACTATCGCTGGGCAGACCATCGTCCTTTTTCTGCTTCGTCACCGTGATGTAGGACGATTGTCCTGGTGCCGGTGGTGGTGGCATGTTGATGTGATCGTGAATGTCGTTCGAGCCTGGATTGGACGACTGTGCCTGTGCCTGAACGTCATTTCCGTTCACCGGGCCATCGGATTTGTTTTCCGCGGAATTGCCAGAGGTCTGTGCTTGCGGGGCTGGCACAACGCTATCCTGGTTCTCGGAATAAGCTCCCGAAGCATCGGAAGGATGACGGGGGTCAGGGTAGGCCGCGGGGGGCACACCGTACTCCGAGAGATGCGGTGGTCCATACTCGCCGCTCAGGGCACCCGGGGCACCGTACTCGCCCGAGATACCGTTGCCCGTCAATGCCGGTAATCCGTAGTCACCGCCAGCACACTTTGGCTCGGGACAGTTATAGCGGCAGACCTGGATCACGCACTGGAAGTGCACGTTCATAGAGTCGGGGAATTTGAACGCCTGGAAGTAAGCGAACGATACCACCGAGGCCGACGGTCCAAAGTTTTTGATTTTCTGGAACTTGCTCATAATTTTCGGTCGCACCACACATCCATGCTGATCGACAAGCTGAATCGGAGCGCGTTTGCCATCGTGGGCAACACAGTTGCGTACCAGCATATCAAACTTGTTCTCGTCATCCTTGATCGCCAGCACCATTGTCATCGTTTGGCCAATCTTTACGATACCCGACACTTCCGATGCCCATGGGCCCTTTCCGACCTGAATCTGCATCCAGCACTGCAAGTTATCACCGAGGAAATTGGCCGTGACGGCGTGCAACATATCAACCTGGAATGGACGGAAGGTGACGGCTTTCTCGTAGAAGTCGTACCAGGTGCAGCGCAGCTTGCGAGCCTAAAAGCAAAAGAAAGCATCAGTTAGCATTATAAGACGCAGGAGCAGTTGGGCAATTTACCTGATCCCAAACTTCCTGCACGTATGGGTCGTACTGGATGATGATCGTGTTCTCCACGTAACTTCCGGACGGGGTCGGTCCACCAAAACTAGCCGCATTGTGGTTCGCCGAGCTCGACATTCCGCAGCTATTGAGGAAGATCTCGAAGGTAGCGCTCAAGTGGCCGGTACCAGGCTTCAGGTGCACACAGTGGGGATCGCTGTAAAAGCCTTTTGAGAAGATCATACCGTAGAACGGTCGGTCGAACTCAATGTTGACACGCATGTGTGTCTTCTCGCACTGCACCTGCAGATGCTTGATCTGCGGGCTGTCGTTCGCAGCAGACAGTGGCCACGGATCATCGCCACCTCCACCACCGCCTCCAACGGGGCCGGGGCCATGAAGACTACCGCTACCTCCGCCGCCACTCAGCAAACCAGGCGTTCCGTAAACTGGTGATGGTGCTGGCGGACCGTACACGGCTCTGTGTTCCAGCGGTAGCGCCGCAGAATCCACTAATGGTGCGTCGCAGTGTACATTCTGTAAAAATCAAATGCGTAGTCGTTAATGCATCGATTATATCGAGAAGAATTTGAAATGGTTGCAATAGGTTCCACGAAATCGACCCCCATAAGAAGTGAAACAGTACACGGGCTGCTAAGCGACTGCTCTTTGTGATAATGTTTCAGTTTTCATTTTCTGCCAGCAGGGCCTCTAATTAAAAAGAAATTGTATGTTTGCACATAAGGATGATGGTATGCTGACAGTGGAGTCAAGCTATGGGTAACCAAACAAATCCAATACAGATGCCGATGCTCACAATCCTAATAAGCTCTTGAACGCATCCGTAGCATCAGAGTACATAAGTACCGTATGGGCATGAGCGTGGAGTCGGAATCGCTTTCTCTTATGCCGTCACAGACATACCGCGTACCTAAAAGCCTACTACTTGATGAGTTGCGAAACATTAACTTTCGGCATTTAGTAGCTTTCTTCCGACCCTTTAGCTGTCTCTTGAAAGCGTAAAGCATATAAACTTGATTAAAATAAATCATATCCTAATAGCACTTCCGATCGAATGGACCAAATATACTGTCATTCTGTTTTTGAGCGAATTTGTAATGATCATAACATTTAAAGTGGGTCTTTCATCTCCGATCAATGCCTTGCGAGCAGCAAATATTGCTTCTTTTTCTCACGTTCTTTCTCAAATTAAGGACTCTTTTATCAGTTGGGCACGGTGCGATTCGAGGTAAACGGTGGCACTGAAGACGCTTGGTATAAAGCTTTCAGCATCGGTGCACAGCAGATGGAATTGCAGTTGCATTTAAAGTATGCAAAAAAAAACTGCATACTCCAGCACTCCCGTATGGCCGACTTTCTACTCGTATTAGCGGAACAGAAAAAGCACTGTACTCGTATGATAGCGATGATACGGTTTCCATCGAAGTGTAGCATCGCCTGCTTAGGAATCTGCCAGATTGTACCATTTGAACCTGTCACCGTTGCGGCTTTAATTCGATTTTTATTCTTAAACAGTTCTCTAGCTACGATAAATGGCTATCGTGCGAAATTGTTGTTGCGATAAAATAAAGAGCATTGAGATTTTTTCAGTCTAGTAGGTGTAGCTCTTTAATTGGAGGGTTTAAAGCATTTGCCATTTTTATTACTTTGCTGCCTATTGCGGATCGGCGTCGATTCCGTCGTCCCAACCACCGTTGTATCAAACAGCGGTAGTGTGAGTAGACTCCACTATCTGTTGTCTAGCATTGATGATCGTAGCGTAGAAAACCTGTACGTGTTATTTGTGGACTGGGCATGTTCCGGTCTTAGACCACTGTACGACAAGTATGGTCATAATTACGGTCAGATCAGCGCAGTGTCCTAGAAATTGGCATTGGCTGTGCCACCGTTACACTTTCTTCCACATTTTGTTTCTGCATCTATAGCTCTGGCACGGGGTAGACGGCTATTTCCGCTTTCACAGCGCCAGCGAAGCGAAACGTGGTGAGCAATTTACAATCTTTTTAAAACATTGACGCGCTTTCATTCAAGTGATATCACTAGAGGACTTTGATGCCCGAGCTTATAGCATATTTTTTGTGGCATGGTAGATCGTAATGACCGAATATGATCCATTAGAGATACCGACACGTATCAAATAGCAGAAAAATTTGAAGGGCTCCCTTTTCTAATCGTTCTTTTCTAGTCCGTATTTCGCTTATTGCATCGCTAAGCGAAATTAATCGACTATGGGCGATTGCTAAATTGAAATCAAAGGTTATGCAAAAGCAAGGTTTTTAATAATAAGTTAATAATAATCTTCCGGTCACGATACGACTGAAAGGAAAAAAATAAAATTTCTATCTAGGGCCCAACAAAACTGGCCGATACATGTTGGAGTCAGTTCCAGTTTCTTTAATCTATCTTCTCAAACGGAAACGTTCGGTTGGAGTAGCCCGAGGCATTTTCAACTCGATTCTGGTTAGGGGGCACCTTTTCCTTTTCATCATGGTAGTACTTGCTATCGGAGTAGCCTACAGTCCCAAATTCACCGCTGGTTTGATCGAATTTTACTTTCTCGATGAACGTTAACATCACATCATCCGTGGAGCATAGACGAGATCCGGCCGGGAAAGTGGGTCAATTGGTTAAAATAACAATATGGGCTTGCTATAATATAAATGAACGATCGAAAGGATTTAGCTAAAACCTTCCTCAAAAGGATCCTTTGCTACCCGCGCACTCGGCTAGTTTTTGGCTCGTTGCCGTAAGAAATCCCGAAACCGGAATAGAAATTATCCATAATACAGGTAATTCAAACGCAGACGGCCTCGGGCAAACACGAACCAATTTTGCAAAGAAAACATACCAAAACAGGTGTCCACGGCCTGTTCACGCGCTGTCCGTTCGTTCATCAATCATCTGACAATCGAGACTTTCCAGACAAGTCGGCTATGCAGGGCTTCCTCGACTGTTCTAATGCATTGTACATCAGTGACGATGGCAATCACGTGAAGGGCGTACAGCAAACCGATGTTGCAGTGAGCGCGCTAACTATGTTTGTCTCATATCTTTCCTTCGCCCGTTCCACCAGACATCCAACAGCACCCCCTTTTCGGTGAAATTTACGATCTTCCCTTTTACGAACATTTTAACGTCAATGTCCCAGCAGTGAGCGTGCCCGAGTGGAAAGCAAAGTGAAAGTTGGCACAAGACACTCTCTCTCTACACATGTGCGTGGCGTGTAAGTTAGTGCTTGGTGTCTTGTGTGTATGGTATCCATGTGCGTTTCTCCCGTGCAGCCTCAGGACTAGAAAGAGATCGTGTATGTGAATGCAAAATATATACAACCACGCGTTGTGCTCGATCAAGAGAGATGCGCGGCACGATTCACAAATCGTCAGCTCATGGGCTCGGGCTCTAGTTTGTGCTCGCACGATTGATCGTACAGTCGCGATCGTATCGCTCCGTTTCAGGTGTTTTTTTTTATGGGTGAGAGCAGGAAAATGATGAAAACTCTATTACTCTCTCGCTTCGCATTGTTAAGTATTCCTCGTTTCCAACCCACAACGATGCCTCATGCCTCTACTCATTTGGATGCAATTTTCAAGTTTTCTTCTTTCTGCACCTTCAAAGCGTCAATTTGAAAACCAGAGCCGCTCTCGAAAGCTCATCGTGCGCATCGCAGTGGTTTATAGAGCGGAAATTTTCTCGAATCGATCGCTGCTTCTGTACGGGTATGATTTCTATAACCCTTTTGGTTTTCTTATCCCCAACCGGGCCAGTTTGGCTAAGTACAGTGTCTCATCGTTCAGCGATTTTATTAGCAAGATTTACAATTTCCATAAAACATGGTCTGCAGCATAAACTGCAACAAAAACACACCGCTTGTACATCGTATCATATGTTAAAAAAATCAATGCAAAAAACTAAAGACTACGGAAGAAGAGCAATGAATGATGCCCTCTGCGTATCAACATCAAAGCATCCCCCCAAAACATGAAAGCAAATTGTCAACTTCAGGGTCTATGTGATGTGACATGTGAGGGACACTTGAAAGGGTGCCCAACAGACACCACTAGCAGGACCTTTGACTGTCCGGGCGACCCTAACAGCGAAACATGAACCCATGAAACCAGCTGGATTGCATTGAAACCTTGGAAAATAGGTCATGCTGATGTAATCGTATATCATTAATAACGGGTTCACTCGAGTGCATCCAACCCGTTACTGCTGCTACGGGAAGGGCTTGAAAACAAAAAAAAAATGCTACCATAAGGATGTCGAATGTGTGGTGTCTTAAAGTGCCCCACGATATGTGTCAGAAAGAATCGTAATCCTGTTCCCTCTGCGTACTTTCACTACTGCTGGAATAGGTTTGAACGATCCAGAACGATCGTAACGGGAAGTTGACTGTCCCCATCGTTTTCGCTTTCATCGTTTGACACGAGGCCAAGCCAAGCCACGTTTCAGCCAAGTAGGGTCCCACTGTTGCCGTCAGCTTAAGTTTAAGCATAATTATGTTACACTGCAATAGGTCGTCAAAAACTGACCCTTATTTTTGCACAATTGTGTTATCGTTGTTTCAGCGATTAATTGTTAGAAATGTTTGATATGTTTATGTTTTCTCAATATTCAATAGAGAACGTTTTTTAAACATTGACAATTATGAAATAGTCACAACTTAAACGGTTATATCAAACCAAGCAGGACGATCAAAACCATTCGTTCCAAATATTCATTATTTTAAGCAACATCATGTTTAGAGCCATCTGAATTTACCAATATTGTCTGCTTCATTGATTGCTATGGCTTTATTGCTGAGGGATTATCACATGATGCTTGTTTGCCTTATTTTTTTGCAGCAGGCTAATCTCAGAAGGTTTCCCCGTACTAATCACTGTCAACGAGACAGTCGTACCGCAGAAAATTACTATTCTTCTTACAACCGTTTTCATTGCGGTAATCAAATAATTGCGATCTGTCAACATGGTTTCAATTCACTTATTGCCCTTTCGTAAGATGATTGTTTTATTGAGACTATCAGAGCTGTTTATTATGGCCTATTTTTTATGCCTATGAAAAGAGGCAAAGATTTATTATGATAACAGTGATGAAATGCGGCCACAGATACACTTTATGTAGCAAAGTTATGCATAGCATTCCATTAGATCCATCTCTCAGACACTGCTATGCATCACATCATCATTCCGCATAAACCCAAAACCTGACCATTCGCAGTCACGTAATGCTTATTGATAGTATCAGCGCAATGCGTTTCAATTTTAATTGCACAAACGAACATTCAAATTATGTTATGACCTCGCAACGCGTTTGGATAACATGGCAGTCCATCCACAAAGTGGACCAAGAGACGTTGAGCAAGACATGATCCGAATAATCTATTTTAGGTTTTGCTTTTCGAAATCTTCTCTCTACTGAATTTCATCATCTATTCACAAAACAGCAATTGTTTCTTCATTATGGCGATTGTAGTGAATCTGTTGTATGCTACTGTATTCCGCTGACACCACGTTAATCGAATCAAGATGATAAAGAATTCTTGATTGTTGAAAACTTCCTGCTGACTGATAATCATTAACAAATAGTCTTAGTCCATCATCGGTAGCCCGCTAGCGAGCTCCAGATAAACTCTGCATAAATAAATTAACGATCCACCTTTCCCAACTGATCCCGTAACTGTTGATTGTTCGTATTTCTATCCCTCTTCTTCTATATTTTTTATCCATCTCCACCGGCAAACAAGCTCGTAACTACTCTGATGATACATAATGTGGCGAAAGAAGAAGAACGTTGATCATGGAAAATGAATGCTTTATAGGGCGGATAGATACCACGATTTAACTATGTTCCAACGGTGCCTATCGACATTCTACATATCACTCAATATATTTCATTCACCCGGACTTACCTCAAGTACTGTGAATAGTAGTAAGCAGGTCGCGATTAAGGATTGCACTCGAATGCCCATTGTTGTGTAGTTATCGCACTGTTCACGTTGACGTATTAAAAGGCGAATCCTCGAGAATAGTTGCTCGATACTTTTGGCGATCACTTATGAAGTAGCTCGTTGTATGTAATCGTTGACGTTTCACGTTTCGGTCGTTTTATTATTCGTTTGGTATCACTTTTGGGCTATGGCAGGCGAAAACTGTTGAGAAACGGTTATCTGAAAGAAGGGAAAAATAGAAAAATCAGATTTGTATCCTCCCAAACTGAAAAAAATAATTCATAACAGCGTCAATAGTAAATGAACGGAGCAAATTTAAGTTGAAAAGCTCATCTTCTATTTAGTTTTTGGTCAACGATATACCTGTGCTGGACTATGCAACGTACCGTGTAATAAAACAATAACTATTTAGCTATGACCTGATGAAAATGTGATACTTTGGCATGCACAATACAGTACGATGGTGTTGTGCCGCGGATGAAGTGAAGCGCATAAGACAAAACAGCCATTAAGCTTCCTACTAGGTCCCAATTCAACTAACTGTTCATGGCTGCACGAGACAAAGCAGGCAGAAACTACAACAAATTACGTTATTTTTGCTGCTGCTTTTTACTCGTTTTTTCTCGGAGCAATTTAGCACCGGAGTTAACGAAAAAGAAAATCGGTGCAAAACTGGAACTTAACGTGCACTGCCGTGTTTGATCTGCCAGAAGAATAAGTATTTTCACCTGCGAAGCTGTTGAGGTAAGAACACGATGATAGCTGTTGCGGTAGTACGTTCTGCGTTAACAACGAAACGCTGAAGATCTGAACAAGTGTGCTCTAAGAAGATAGACACGAAGACGAAAGAATGCTGCGAATTAACGTAAAGCAGCGCAAAAACTAATTGAGCTATTGTCTTATTGTTAGCTACGATTAACGTTCCTCAAAAATCTCGTGAGTAAGCAAAGGCGCTTTCATCGAATGATTGAAACTACTCGGGGCAGAACAAACCGGCTCAAAACGGTAGCACTACTGACGGCCTTGATAGCATTCCGTTTGAAACAATCAACCATTCGTTAGTCCAGTTTTTGGAATGCCCAACCCTTCCAAAAAGCAAATAAAACAATATTTCCTTTCGACCAACCGGTGAGAAACGTCATGTCGGAAATGCATAAAAACCACTTTCTCCGAACACGACTCCCCACAGTTGCCAGTCAGCGTTCGGATCAACGGTAAACCGAGATCCGGTTATGGGATAAAATCGGCCAACGGCCGTGTGTCAGTTTAGTTCACTTTCACAGTCCACAAGTAACATTTGTATCGGATTCGATCGATCTTCGAAGAGTTTTCTTAACCTGCCCACCATCTCCACAGTGATGTGCACGCGCAGAAGGATTCACATCATCCACCTCTTTTCAATTTTCGCTCGCTGATGATTGATTAGCTTGAAATCATTCACATTCATCTCCAGGCTGTTACATTGCTCTAGCTTTCGCCATGTTCGCACAACACTTCACACCAAGTCTTTATTAAACATGCCCATAATTGCACTGTGCTCGTGAGCCGTAGAATCCTTGCTCGCGCATGTTATTTCCATATGCTGATTTCGTTGCGGTTAACCTTTGCTTTAAGCGAAAGGATTGATCCCCACCGGAAACACTTTCACCATAGCTATATCACTGGACTGAGATGATATGGGAACGATGCGGCTGAAGTTTAAAAGCTACACTTCAACGTTTTGCTTATACACATTTCCGTGCCTAGGATTATTTCCTATCGATTCCTTCAAAGCCATGCTTTATCACCATCATCACTGACGACCAACGGTTCCCTTACTAATAACTATAAGGCAGCTGTGTTCATTACTGTGTCGAAAAACGGAAATTCCAACCATACTGGATTGGGCTAGTCAACGGAATGTTGCTGCGGTTTTTAATTTCCGAAATTCTGTCCATTCTCCTATGCGCTGTATATCCGTTTGATGTGCCTCGATGCGCTTCACATGGCTCAGCAAAGCCAGATTGCCGGGACTCGCTTTATAAAATTTAATAAAAAAAAAAGCCAAAACACAACGGAAGATCGGTGCCGATGGGATCCGTCGCCATATAAGTGGGTCACTAGTGCTCTCGGGGGCATAACTGTTCATCATATGATGGTCAAAGGGTTTGCGAATGCGCCTTTCGGTGCGACCTAGGCCACAATAAACTTACACTTTTTGTATTAAAAGTAGCAGCTGAAGATTCTCACTTATAACACTCTTCCGAAAACACATGCGGAACTATATTATCCTGGCGATCGGGCAACAAAAAACACACTATCTAACACAAAACAGCTTACTTGGCAACAGGACCGTAAGAACAATTACCAAACTTTGCGAGGCAGGCGTCCCCATACGAGCAACGCCACGCGCGCTATTGCCTCGAACAAACGGTACACCGTGAGCCGGGTAGGTCGGCTACTACGTCTAGCGCAGGTTGTTGCGACCGTTGCGTTTCACTTATAATTTTTAACTAACCGTACCGGACCACCGTGCGCTAGCGGTTCGAAGCAAACGAAAATCTCACCCGGAACCCGTCGCTGGCCAACCAACCACTCGCCAAAGGAAAGGGTGAAGAGAAAATGAGTTCCATGCTGGCTTGCGTACATCGATGTTCAAACCAGTTACCTTGCTAGGAAAAGAGACATAGTGAGGGAAGAAGAAAAGATCGAGAAGCTGCTCATCATATCTCCCCCAGCGCTCAGGGGAGTGCTCCATTAGCGCTTTCTCTTTTTCCCCTTCTCGTGATCGTGATGTTGGCTCGATCGCAACTGATGGCGAGTTGCCGTCGACTCTCTGACTTTCTTTTTATCTCGCTCAGCGATCATCCCATATACTCCACAGAGTCGCTTGGTCTGTTGGAGCTTTCAAGAGCGGCCTTCACTCTGGTTGGATCATCATGCGCACGCCGGCCCCAGACAGGCCCGCTACTACACGCTCCGTTTGTACTGCGAAAGTGGGTGGGGAACTGAAACTTTCTCGACCGAGCACCACCGAAATGATCGACCTCACGGCTCAACGCGTCTGACTCTCACTTTCATTTTCTGTGAGCTACGACGCGTTGTGGGGGCTACGCTTTCGTGCAGATTGGAGTGGCGCTCCTGAATGACTCCATCGATTTGGCGGATCTTGGCCAGATGTTACGGTTTCTGCTGTGGTTTTTTTTTTACAAACTCACGAAACTCATCATTTGATGTTATTCCTGCAGCTAAAAATTAGGCTTTGAAATATCAAGATATTCCTGGCGGACAAAAAATCAAAGGAGTCGTGAATGGGACAATCGCAAAATGCTAGAACTGCTACAGGTATAACAGAAACAGTACACATCCGGGTTTAGCTTCCACGATTTGTTGGGCACTGAAATTGGAAGACTTTCTATTTTTGTCCTTGACCGGTCATTCATTGCCTGTCGCACTCCAATTGTATCGCATCTTAGGGACCGTCTTCTTTGTTTTGCTCGTCTGGAACCTACATGACAATCGTTTTGCGTAGGCTCGACGTGACATCGTCTGTGGGGAACTCGCAGGACGCTTGCATAATTTCTTTCACTCTACCGGCACAATATGTGCCAGCCGGATCCAGTAAAGCCGGGTCCACTGAAGCCGGATGTGGGTGATTTTGTGAGTGAACATACGCATCCAAGCAGACACGTAGCGGGTTTCGCATGACTAATCATACGGGCTGACATGCTTTAGTGGCACCAATGGTCGAACACATTGTTCCTTCGATAGGAGTTTTTGCGTGTGCTCAGTAAAATTTCTTTTTGTAGATCCTAAAACCAATTCAACTTTTTGAAATTTAGGGAGTTTCATCGTTTCATTACACGATCGATGCGCCATCGTGTCGATGCAATTATTGTATTATAAGATCCGCTTTCTGTTTCGATTACTAACGTCACCTGCTGAATGCAGTGGCTAGGACAACCGATTGAAACACGCAACTCTGCTGAATTCGAGTTCCCATGTATCTACTGACGATCATCCAGGGCATACCTACAGCTCTGCACTGTGTACACCTGCAGCTGTTCTACGTGGTTTGCTGTAAGACGCCCAATAGCCATGATATAGAAATGAAATAAGGCGCCACACAAAATGTGGGTCACGAGAAGCAGAGGAACCGATGCGAAAGATGAAAGGGTGGTTGCCGGCTTCGGATAATTACTTTACTAGCGCGTTTATAACGGACAAGTAGAACTACCGATCAACTCCATCGAGAAGGACGTTGTTGGACTGACTGATATCAGTTGATCTCAAGTTTCACCAGGTGGTTGTAAATATTAATATTATTATGATGCTATTGTTTTCTGTTGCCTGTCCGAAAGATACGTTATTAATTGTAGAAGAACAAAACGTGCAATAACTATAGAGGATACTCTGAATCAAAATGTGGAGTGGGAGTATTTGTCGTTTGCTCCAGTCGTCTTTTCGCCGAAACCAGTTACAGATTTCGTGTTTTCGGACCAAGAAAAATCAAGCAAGGGTTACCAAGCTAAGATATAATAACTATATAAGCATAAGTAAAAATGAGTGTTAGTGTCAGATCCTAATTTAGATCATCACTTTTAGATAGCTTTTGCTGCCGTGCATTTCTTTTAAGTGTTTGTTTTAATAGCAAGGAACGCAAGAGAGGAGAGACGTGAAATTTTCCGTTTGTTTCATCGTACGGTTTCTCACAAGGACTTTAATGGAGCATCACAGTCAATAAAATGGATCCGCGCTGCCAGCGCTTCTACTAATGATGATTTTTAATATTAAACACTGCGTTTGCGTAGCGGATCGTTGCACTTCGTTTCTTTACGTCTATTGAAGTAGCTCTAACCTTCAGCTTCCAACCCCACCGTAAGTTTCACCATGAAACTTTCTCCTCCGTGTAGATCAGTTCTCGCTACAACCGCACCAGACATTCCAAGCGATGCAACCGATGGAAAAGTGAAACAGTCTTTTTTTTCGATGCCATTGTTTTACGCCGCGGGGCATTTCCGGGACTTTAAAAAAATACACACTGACCGCAAGTGCAACAACGCGTTCGAGCGGTATGGCACAATGGTAACAGTGACGCTGGATAAAAAATAACGATGATCGGTTAGCTTAAATTTGATTTTCTTTTCCTGTTCGTTCTCACTTTTCGCACATCGTATATAACATGGTCTCACTCGTAGAGGATTAAATATAGGTCAAATCAGCAGCTGCTATGACTAACCACAACCCGATATGATGGCCCTTCATTTTTTGGTTCCAATTTTTAAAGGGACAAATATGGGACGTCTTTCACTTGTACATTTGCTGGAGACATATGGCAATAATCATTTGAGAATAATGGCAAACTTCTACCAGCGTCTGCGCTGCGTTGCACCATGTAGCCTTTCATAAGCGCCGACGATTTCATAAATTAAAGTATTTTATGAGTTCCAATATCGTCATCATGGCAATCTTCTTTTGGTGGACTTTCTGCTCGTTGCTTTCTCGATTATTGCTCCACATGGTATCAGTTATACAGTTCCGCTCTTCGAATGTTGTTCAAACACTTCACTTGTTCACGTGTATATTTTGCAGTAACATATATAATGCAATTCGTAAATTGCATTGATGGAAACTGCAGTATTTTACTGTGTATTTTATTGCGACAGTAAAAAGTGAAGTTGCTCAGGAGAAAGTTGCGCAAATATGGCATTTAAATATTCCAACTTTTCAATAATAGAAATTCTTCGTTACGAATCAACAATACGGTTCAGACTTCTTCCAGACTCCACGCTTATGCCGTAGCAGGTGGTCATGAATAACCGCTAAGAAGGTTGGCCTCCCGCTAGGAATCGATCAACACACCATTAACCTGAACCACCTTGCATGCTCACGTGCTTCCACGTGGCTCCCCCGTTCTGGTATGATTGATTTATTGTGCCCAAGCACATGGCACGTCATCTTTCCGGTCACGTGACGATGCATATTGTGCCTCGAGAACCGAGGGTCTAATACGTTCTGCAACCCTTCGTTACATATATTGTGGTTTAGATTTTATGTGGAAAATTGAACGCGATTGATCGAATCCTTCTCATCGATAGCCTGTCATTAAATCTTGGCTTTCATACTAATTTTGACCTCAACAGCCGCTTCAGAACCACTCGCAACGCGTACGAACAGTTTGCTATTGGTGATGATCCGAATGGATTCAAAAGACTTCAACGCCTGCTGTATGTAGACGAAGCGACGAACTCGCCGCATTACTAGCCAACCTCTAGGATTCAGATTCTTCCCTTCCTTACCAAACTTTTACAATGAAATGCGAAAGATATACAGATCTGATACAAGATCTATTAAACCAGCGGTTTCATAGAGAATAAAATTTAAATCAATTTCCAACTGTTTCCCTGCGATGTGGTGGGTATTCAAGGAACGATTTCCTGGGTTTCCTTTACCATTCGCACCGAGTAGCATAAAGCAGCAGAGGTGAGTCGATGACTGTAGGTAATTAAAAATGTATTAAAAGGATGTGGAACGCTGTCGAAACGTCCTGCGAAACAACGAGCTGAGCGGTTCCTACGAAGACAGAGCCCAGTACGATCGTGACGATAATGGGCATTGCTGTAGAGCATGTTTAGCCAACTGCACCGTTCCGTTTTGATCCCAATTCCACGTTAGATCCGCCGGTTTGCTTCGATGATTTGTATCTTTGGTACCGCTTTTGTAGGTTTTCTTTGTAAGACCGCCATCGATCTATACCGATACTGATTAGGCGGCGTTTGCTTTTTCCTTCCTTTCTTAAACTACACTTGATCTAGTAATTTACGAACCATTCATTCGTTTGAATCCTTTGCCGACAAATCACGGCGTATGATGCGTAAAATAATCGATTCCTTCTAGGGTATGCGCACGCATTCTGACAAATGGTAATGTATTGCGGGCATGGTATCGATCAAAGGAAACATTAGGTTAAACAAGATGAATGAAGTATTCTCTTGCATAATGTGTTTTAATTTCGTTACTCCATCCCTAATGAATGGAAAGAACGCAACCGATGAAAACGGATTGACAAATAGACAAAAGACGACGTTTGTCATGCGAAAGGCTTTCTTCGAAATGGTTTTTTTTGTAATGGAAAACAGTAAAAGACTGAAGTCTTTCGTCAATCATTCGGTTTAAAATTCCAACGAATATCGTTTCTATCATCCTTCATATGGTTCCATGAGATACCCTCCGCACTCCATTCCCCTGAAATGTGGTTAATGTGGTTTGTCCTATGCCACCATTGAGCACAAACAGGCGAGCATTCTATTACCTTTCTCCGTGGTACTTACAGCGTTTTCTGTTCACTTTAAAGGCTCGCTTTTAAAGATGCTAGTCTCCCCGTGCAAAGTGATGCTTTTACTTTTTGTTGTTTCATCACCATCCATCTACCGATGTCAGGCAAACGAGAGGAGCAGGAAAAATGTCTCGTCCGGTAGTCTTCTTTCATCTCTCTTTCTCTGGTGGTGAGCTGAGCCTATGCGCTTCAGAAACCTGTTCCGAAAAACTTGACCCACTGCTAATGGAACACCGTAGCATGCCGTCTTCGGGTTCAACAGCAGGTGACGAGACCGAGGACGAAAAGACGTTTTTCGCCTTTTGGATGTCGCTCTTCTGCGATGGCATCACATTCGTGTGATAGCTTAAGCCTCGAAGTGACACTTATGGGTTACACGTTTGGGGTGACTAGGGCAGCACGGGACAAAAGTGTGTGACTGGTGAAATTGTAAACAACGACTTGCAACGTTTGTATTCGTCGTTTCACCAACGTTTGATCGTTTTTGTTATTTCTCTAGATCATCGAAGTGAGCTTTTGTTTTCGACAGTCGGGCCATCCTTAAACCGTTAGCTGGGCTCAATGTTTTGGAATCTTTTCTGGTCCACATCGTTGTGTAGGATGCATCAATTGATTAATAAATGGTGAATGTTTTTGATGCCTGGTGTATATTTTTAAAAATGAATCCAAGAAATTATTATATCAGCTTTGTGGTAATTTAACATAATCTACCGCGGTCGATTGGAGGATTCAACTATTTTAATACAACCTTCATAACGTAAACGCTTACTCTTGTGTAATTAACTTAAAATTGGTATCGTGAAGAAGGTGCTTAAGTTATGTCTGGGATCGCTCTTCTTCCCAACATGACAAAGTGAGAGAATTACCACCGTAATAAGAAACAATTTTTCTAAGAACTTTCTGTTGTTGACGTGAAGGGAGGCTCTGCATCTTCAAACGACCGATTCTCCTATAACGTTACCTTGATCGACAAATTGTACCCGTGCTCGAAGTGCCCATTCAGTGCCCATTCAGTGAAAATGCTTAGGAAACCACTTGCTCCGAGTAGAATATTTAAGAGTCAATTTTCGTTGGGTAATTAAGCACATACTATCCCATGGTGTGCTTAAAAGGCTTATACTTTTGTTGTGCCGTAACAGGAACGGTCGGAAAGGTGTGAAGACACCGCTTCTAATCATGGAACATTCGTCATGCTGCTGCAGTCTGCTGTCATCCTTCCTCAACTTCAGCTTGAATCTGTCGACATTGTTGTAGTTTTGAGCTATAATTTGGGGCCCTTCAAAAATCTTTCTCTACATGAAAGACCGAAGAGGATCAAAAACAGCTTCTGGATATGCAAAAACCAAAAAATTACCTCCATGTTGACAATTTTCATTGTTCGATTCAATGATTCGTTGCAAATAAGAAACAAGTATGTTTTACTTTCATCTTTAAAAAACCATATGCACCAGAAAAGTTATTGTAGAGGTGAAAAACATGTTGTCTTGTGGATGACTGTTGAATCTTGTTAACTGAATTCTGTCTTTTTCTCGGAAGGATTCTTTAACATAACCTTCGTAATGTTTTCTAAAGCCGAAGAATAAAAACTCTGAGGTTAAGGGACAAACCATCGAGCACGTACACATACCTAACATCAGCCTGCCCATTGGTTTTATACAATACACCAAAGAGTGAAGAGCGTTAAAGCAGAAAAATAAAATAATTGCATCTTGAGAGAAGAAAACAAAAGGTGCATACCGAAAAAAGGGTTTCCTGGGTTTCTAATCAATTATTATCAATTTTGTTTACCTAATGCAACGCATTATTTTGGGAAAGGTTAGTGGTTTCACTTTGAGCACTCTAACTTCGACAGAGCTCGTCACTCTAACGTTGATATGAAAATTAAAGAAACTCCTTTTCCCTGTACCCTGTAACACTGAATTGACTGATGAATCGATTTTTTCGATTCGCTTCGAGTTTCCCAATCCTACCCCCTGATGCTACGCAGCATCGTACACATTAATAAGTGCATGCATGTAATTCTGTCTTGAAACAGGCTTACATCACAACATAACACTAAAAATGTTTAGTTTTACTTATTGATAGCTCATGTTGTGCTGATTCATAATACAGGAACCATACATGGTTACTGCTTGCATGGTTTATGGAGCACAAGAAAATAGTGTTGTTTCATAAAGATAATCCTAGGCCAAGTATCGAATATTAATATTATCGCGAAAAATACGGATAGATGGTAGCCGAAAAGCACAGCCGCTCGATTGTAACCAGTAAAAGGTGAGGTTTGACAGGCCGATGACTGGAGTTGGATAGAAAATTTGAGATTTCATCCGTGCTAGGAAATTAAAGGTTCAATCCCCTCATTTTCCATCAAGCGCGCACACACAGTTTCACTTTCGTTTGTGCAGTAAAAACCGTGGCACTCGTGGCGATGATTAGGCATCGAGAAAATAAAGAAAGATGAAAGTTAATGTGTCTTGTTTGAGAGTCAGCCTTGCCAAAGGAGCCAAAGAAATATATTTTCTTTCTTAGGTGAAGTTTTTTGGTTTTTTTTGCTTTAGACTCCTCCGTCGAAAACATCAACAACGATTGTTTCGTGCTACCAACTACTGCTCATGGTGGAAGCCGCAGCTTTCGTTCATTGACTTCACTCGTGGAATCGATCCAATTGATGGGGCAAAGAAACTAATTCCGCTTTTCTTTTCATATTTTTGTCGTAACCACCCCGTATGGTGAAATGTGGGGCATTGTCTGTTTTCAATAATCACCATCACCATTATCAAAGAAATTTGATTTACGCATTGAGAAAGTGTTCAAATGTCGGTGTTGAAGCATCGTGGGGAGAGTGTAAAATCGAAAACCATTTTGATGGCAAAGATTCCAAATCATTTTCGGAATAGTAAGCTGAACAAATGAAGATCCTCAAAGAAAATGAAAGATCGTAAACGAAGATCCTGAAGAACATCCCAAGGAGCCACGAGCTTTTGCATCGACACCTATGTGGCGATCCTGGTGCACGTCGGAGGCAAATCGGAGGCCAGCGTACGAGATAGCTCCCATCGTATTCGTTTCGGCGGTTGAAGCTTCAAAATCGCCATTTGAACGTGAACTTTGCTAAAATTTATGGCAAGCATTTTCACCACCTGGCACGCCTATTCACCACCTATTCACCAACTGTCACCACCTATTCACCATACCGAAAGGTCATTCAACAAACGACATGATCGTTCCTGTTGATCGTAGTGAGCTATGTGATGTGAAAAGTAAATCGCAGTAAAAAGAGTGATATTCTTATCATTTTAACATTTCCGTGAGGTACAAGATCAAACTACACTCTCGTCAGCGTTCCCGTTGGAAAAGAAAACTCAGAAAGTGCAAGAGGCTTGTAGAACCGCAGCACGCTAAGATCTGATGACGCCGTAAGTACTGCCAATCATCACCATGGGTGTTGTTCTATCGTAATCAATCGATTGATTTTGTGTTGCAGTCGTGCATTCGGAAGCGCTTTAACACTTCCTCCTGCTTCCGGTGCTCGAGTGCGGCATGCTGGGCATCCGTAAGCGGATCCACCACCTTATCGACCGTGTACTGAGCACTTAGAAAGGCGAACTCGGGCTGGGAGCGTGCCACCTCGTACAGCAGCACGTACAGTATGCGTGCGATCGAGCGATCGTTGCAAAAGATCAGTCCACATAGTGCCTCCGTTGCACCAGCACTGCTGGTTTCGTGCCCCCTCTGATGGTGTCCCATAGCTCCATTCAGCCATGGTGGACCACCACCACCACCGATGCCGGGTCCTGGAAAACATCGTCGTCTTCGAAGATTACCGGGACGACCATCGGTGTGCGGTTGGGCTGTGCTGTGGTGCCGGGGAGAGGAACCACTATTCATTTCACTGGAGCCACCGTCCCGATTGCGATGTTTTAGCATCAGTCGATCGGTTGCATGACGCACGGTGTGGAGCAGTTTCGCCAAGCGATCGATTCGTTCACCGACATCACCGATCCGGCTACCGAATGTGTGATACTCTCTTCCCAGTTCTTTACACTCGACCGTACGGCAGAAACAGTACATTGTCTGCTGCTGCTGCTGCTGTTGTTGCTGAAGCGTTGTCGATGCATTGCTGGTGTGCTGATCATTCGGACGTGCCTGATGCTCACCGAACCACGCTAAAACTTCGAGCAATCGGCGCACTTTCGGTGTCGAGTACCGCCGGATGCGTTCCATCTCCGTAGTGTACCGCGAAAAGACACCGGCTGCCATCGAGCGGGCCTGAACCAACACCGTGGAGACCATGCAGAGCAGAAGAAAGTGTCGCTCGCACGGTGTGCGGATTTTTTCCTTCTCGATCGTCGTTAGCAAATCGAGTGCACCACGATCGGCACCCCATGGGCCGAACTCATCCAGCAGCTCGAGATACTGCTGCATGGGTGTTGTTCTATCGTAATCAATCGATTGATTTGTGTGACGACGAGAGTAGTGAAGGTGTAGGAGGTGTAGCAGTAGCAGCTTTACATCACCATCGCGGGAAGGCGAACAGTCCCCGTAGCTCCCGGAGTGCCCATTCCGTAAGGTGTCCCGTTCGTTCCGTATCCACTCGGACACGAATACGGACGATGAGTCGATGATGCGCGATGATTTGTGTCTAACCGGACGAACAGCACCAGCTAATCACAAGCGGGGGCACTGAGCGGGCACTCAAGGCGCAACTAACGAGCGACACCGACCAGGTAAAGGAAGAGTCACCGTCCTCAAAGGTAACGAAAGTGGTTTAACCTCTAAAAGCGGAAAACGATGGTGTGGTCGCTTTGATAGCTTTGTACTTTTGTTGGGTCGTACTTCCTAACGTTGTTTCTCTTTCCCTTAGAAATCGACATCCAATTTAAGAGTGGCTTTTGTGCCCAACGTCGATGGTAGCGATGCGGCTCGATCGGAACTGAAAAAAAGATCTAAATGCACTGGTTCGGACCAGCATAAATACACTCGCGGCCGATGCAACGTACGATCTCTGGAAGCCGCTAAACCTGGTACCGATCTTGCTACCGTTACTGTTTCCGATTCCGTGCTCGGCATTTTGTTCGGGACTCAGATGCATCTGAAAATGTTGCGCGTATATTGCCAGCGAGTGCTGAAGCTGTGTGCTTCCGTCAGTACGATCATGGCCAATGAACGGTTGCTGGGTGCGTTCGAAGCGGAAGAATACTTTGACACGGAAACTATGGACTTTTGGACAGCTACAATGGGTTGCAGTACACGGAAAAGATACGCGCCGGATTGAAGCAAGCCTCGTTGACGGATAACTTCGATACTCCCGCAATGACGAGCGACACGATCATGAAGCTCGTATCCATTCCGCTACACGGACCGATGTGCAGGAGAGCCACACCGTAGTATAGCTTGCACCGAAAGAGGCCGACCAGACATTCTTCGATATTGTAGAATGCTGCTACGGGATGTCGTGAACTGTCAGATGAAGATCTTCTTCAGTGCGATCGACAAGCACAGCGATATGCCGGTTAAAACGTACGTAACCTATTCCTTTCTAATCCATTCATTCGCTATTAACATCCTCCCATTTGAAGGTTTTAGCGATTCGTTTTCCATCCAGAATTGCACTTCACAAACGATGGCCGGTTGGCTGGTCCGATCGCGAAGTTTGTCGGCCTTCCGGCGAATCCCCTGTTGACACAGAGTTTAAACGTAAGTACCTGAAGCGGATTCTGTTCCACCGGTACAAGAGTATTAATGTACACCTGTTTGCAGGTCCCTGAAAATTGGTTCGTCGAAGTGGTCCGTTAAGTGTAAGGCCTGGACAACATCAAGCTATCCGAGATTAATGGTCCGGTACACTCAGAGTATGAGCTCGAAAGCTGCTCCTCGAGGGACACTGCTTCGACAGTGCTACCGGATCACGCTCGGTACCGAGGATCGTCCGATCATCGTCGATACGATCGTAATGACAAATCTGCGCTACTTCCAGTTGAAGGCAAATTCAGGTGCATGGATTCTGAAGCTACGCCATGGCAAGAGCGCCGACATCTACGACATTACGAGTGCGGATGGGCCTAATACGGTGCACACTCCGGAAAGTACTCGGGTGGGTTCATCATCAGTTCGTTTTGTTCGTACGGGCTGAAACTACGCGTGACGAAGAAACCGGGAATGTCGGGTGTCGATTTGTTGGGCGATGAAAAGGATGGTGCCGGTGGCGGATTTGGGATTCGTTTAATTCGATCGTCGGAACGGCAGATAGTGGAAACACCGGCGGAAGTGCTGGTGAGAGCGGAATGCTTAACATTTTCTCCGTCGCTTCCGGTCACCCGGCGTCTGCCTTCGTCTGAACCGCCTGATCACGGCATCGTAATCCTTCCACTCGGGCACAATCTGCTGGGCGGCCGTTAGCTTCGCTTCCTTCGTGAGCGGATTGTTGCACAGAACCACCGATGCCGGGCGCCGGGCGGGTATACCACCGTTGCCGGGCGCAACTACGGAGACAGCACCCGCGACTACAACAACCAGCACCAGTAGCAGCATCAATTCCAATTTTTTTTAAAGTAATTAATTTACTTTTAATATGATTTTTTTGTAAATTTATTGTATGAATAATAAATAAAATAACATTTTGGTGAGTTAATTTTTAAATATTTTTTGCTATAATATTTATAAATACATGAAATATGCCATAAACCTGTAACGGATTTTTCAAATTTTTATAGCAAATGCTATAATAAAAGCTTTTGGCTTGAAAACTTTGGCTGACGATTTGCCGACGATCTTTGGGACGAAGGACAGTTCGGCGAACTGCAAAAGTTCTGCACGAAGCAGTTCGTTGTAACGTACGTCGTCACATGAATTAAGAGGCCGATGTAACGTTCGTCGTCATCTAGAACGTACATAGTTGCTCATTGGGATATAATTGTTATGTGAGTTTTGAAACGTGCTATCGATGATATACAGGATTTTAATACTTATCATGTTGTACAATCAGCATAATGAGCCTATATATTTTCAGCTTTAACGATTTATGCAATGATCTTCCACCCTCGAACAAGTGTAGGGCACGGATGTAACTCGTGCGTATCGCTTCACTTGCATAAGAATCGCGAAAGTATTAAATGTGTCACCAGAAAGCCACCAACGTGTCCTAAGATAATTTACGGTCTGGTGGCTTGAATGAGTAACATATTCGATTGCAAAATTCCAAATTCTCGCAAGTTGTGAGGAAAGCTCGCTGGATGAATGATATGACCACCCCATGGGCTAGGATTTTCCTTTTTTGGTTCCTTATGCAACTCTTTGCTCACGGTTCGATGGCACCGAACAATGTGTCTTACTTATTTTTATTGCGTAGCATGGTTTCGCATAAAAGACGGTTCCATCAAAATCAAGCTACCAATGAAATTGGAGTGGTTGGGGTGTCGTCACGTTTAACAAATTATGTACCACCATTTACGACTACATACGTGACATCATGGTAGCAGCGAAGCTCTAGACACTATCGGCTATGCCATACGATCACACCCAATAGCAGATACTCACCCACAGCGATGGCTGGATGGTATTGTTATAAGTATCATTTGATGCACACCACCCACATGAATTGTGGCTCATAATTTCTACTCCTTATCATACCGAGTGTCGTGTTCCCGCATCGAAGTTTAAATTGTTTTCGGTGAAAGTGTTGCTAGAGTTGAAGTTTCACTTTCGTTCTACGATATGTATCTATTGTAGCTCAGAACCATAGCTGAGTACCGTAACCACGAACAGAGCAGAACTCAATAGACTATGCATCCATCGTTTGTTACTCTACTTGTTGGCATGACATAGAAGTGCCATGTTGTTGATTTGAGAATCGCACACCAAACACTAAAACCGAATGCTTTACATACGCACACTGTCAGCTCTAAATTCAACATGGCTCAGCAGTTGATAATACAGTTATGCAAATTGTAAAGAATTGTAAAGGGACCGGTACCGGTGCTGGCATCAAATGATGCCTGTTTGTGCCAGTAAATTCCTGTTGGCTGTACAACACACCTTGCCTCAATTCGCTTACCGCCAATCTGGTTCACCTAGTTTCATCGCTTGAACAAACCGACGGTGCATCGATCCATTTCGCCGGACTGGGAAAGAAATTTTCATCGCAATCCAACTTCTTCGGTAAACCGAATGTGTCTTCGATTGAAAAGCCGGGGGCGAGCTAGTTTTCCAGCTAGTTAGCAAAACATAGCAGGTATACTCATTAAAAAATTGATTCCAAATTTTCTATCGCTATCAATAGATAAAGAATGTTTAATATGTAGTGCCTACTTTATTCCTCTTCATTCTCTAATTATATAATTAGGAAAACATTGATAAATAAATACATAAGTGAATTCATAAGTAATATAAGTAAATAATATATTTGGTCCATTGCTTCGTTTCCATTTGAGAGTCGTTTTTAACGAGCAGGCTGTCAGCGGAGACCAACCGCGATCGTTTATCAGGTAGTCTTCGGAGATTGCGAGATCACCACCCTAACCGAGCCAGCGCATGAGTTGGCGAGAAAGTTGGGAAGAAAGCGTCGATAAACCAGTGCGCAATTAGTGCGCAGCGTGTTGCTTCAAATACCGCCCAGCAAGTCAGACGATCTGCGGAAGCAGAGTAGGCTGGTTTGGTGATTCAGTTTCTATGCCATGTAGTGTGCTTCATCACACCGTACCCAACAGAGATGATGGTTATTAGTGATGGCCCAATGTGTGATGATAGTGTAGAGAATATCAAAAAATCCAGCCAGGCGTGATGTCGTCTATACAGTGAAGGGCGGATCGAGGAAATAACACAATGATGGGATGTTTCCCTGCTCTTTCCCGTTCATGACGTAACCGCATTTCTTAGTGCATCAAGCAATTCCTCTTAGTATAGCTTTGCTATACGCTAAGCAAAAAGAAAACTTGAGTGCAACACCAAGAGGGTGCCGTAGACATGATTAAAGCTATCTATTCCCAATAGGGCTATTCGATCGCACTGCAAAAGTCAGGTGCTCCTCTAAAACTCTTTTTGACAGATGGGTTATGATCACTTTTAACATCGGAGGGGAAATCCACTTCGAATCAATCAGTTTGGAAAAGCGCTGTGGCAGCAGCCGACCAAAGAAGGCTTTCAGTTTGGTACGGTCCGATAGATCTGCAGACAAAAGACATAGCAGGCAGGAATGCAGGCGCAGGGGCAGGCGAACGGCAAACATTATTAAACCCCATGACCAGGGGATTGAAGCGGAGCGCGGACCAGCATCACGTAGCACGTGTCACGCTCACTTTCTTTCCCCCGAGGAGGAAGCCTTGTTCGGCAGCCTTAGCTTCACCTTGGCACAATCTTTCTTCCACTAAACTTGACTCAGCATGAGATGGCGCAAAATGACCATCAGCTGGTAGAGCTAGTATCAAGACGCCGACACCCAGAGTGTGGAAATGTGGTGGCGTCCCGGTTCTGTCATTATTAAGGCGCTGGACAGCATGCACCCCATTGAAGGCCACGCCAAATGGGCACTATCCCGGGTTAACAGTGCGGAATCTCGTTGAGTAGGTCTCGCCGGTACGAGCTGTGGTCCGGTTCCCTGATGGCGCTTAAAGTAAGCGGATAAGAGCGACCGACCGACCGACCACCCGACAGACAGGCAGTACAACATGCAGCCACGTTCGCTGCCGACCTGTTTTCTGGAACTCGTTGCATCGACGAGATGAAAAAGAGAAAACTATAGTGGTTCAATGAACGCTAGTTGTGGCACGTTTCCACTATGCACGAGTGCACATAGTAGTACAACTGCACATAAACGTATGACCGAGGGAAGTCTTTCAGTAAATAAATAATGTGATAATACATACATACTTGAATATATATAAATAGTTGTTACTACTAACGTTACTAAAATCTTCATATCGAATAGAAAATCCGTTCAAAAAAGAATGAACGTTTAGAAAAGTGATACGACGATTCTTATTAAGAGATTCTGTTCTCTTTAGAAACATTTGTTTTCCTGATTCCACATTGTTACATCAGATACATTCCATCCAAAAGAAACCCATTCAGCGTGATTGAAAATTCATGTTAATGGTCCTGTATTCTCCAATCCTCGAATCCTTTCAATTTGCACAATTCAAAACACACGTGTTGAACCGTTAAGTTCCTGCCGTACGCTGACACTACCAGGGTGAAACTAACCTTCCTCAACGAAAAATACAATAGTTCCTTTGGCAGAATGGAACGCATGAAAAATAACCTGCTAATGCTTTCCAACCATAAGCGATGTCGGTGAATAGGAGGTTTCGAACCAGAGGAGATGGAACTGATTTTTGTTTGTTTTACGTTTAAACCTTTGAATCGACAAAACACGATTTCAAGTTTTTGTGGTAGCCGCACTTAAATACCATGGTATTTTACAAAATGCCAATACTTTCGATTAAATAATTTCATTATTCAATGTGCATGCTTTCCCAGCCTACGTCGACTCCTGGTGAGCAACAGCCTCTAAGGTGGAGCATAACTGCTCCTCCGCTAGATATCTGATGAGAGTCGTTCTTAAACCCATCATTAAAGACTATACCAGACCGGTGGCAGTGACCTTTACGACCGATATAGTTTCATGTCGTGGTAGCCTTCAGCAACAGCAACACCACATAGAGTAGGAGCAAACTGCAGCAACTGAGAGAAGTGGTAGGTAAATAACTTTCGATTTCGACTCCCACCAGATTCCAAGAAGACGGTCATGATGTGTTTGGTGTCTGGTGTCTGGTGCCGTGGTGCTAAATAACTTTTACTTCTTGCTCTACCATCCACGATCGGGAAGATCAAGTTTTCTCGCATTTTAATTTGTTGCCGTTTTCTCTTCTTGCACCACTGCTGTTGATTGATTTACAATTCTATACCGCGTCGAGGCCCTGGCATCTGTCGTTTGCCTACCAAAAGAGGCATTCTGACCTCACTAACTTAGCTGATGCTGTATGCAACGAGTGAAGGGGGAGATTTTTAAAAGAACCATCACTCTCTGCTTGGACAAGGAAGATTCTTGTATGTGTATATATGGCCCCCATGCTGTGCAATGCAGTGAAGCAGATGAACCTGTCGATGATGGCCAATAAATTGAAACAAATTTTCCGTTTTCAAAAAGTTTTTGACGAGAAGAAAACAGAAGAATCCGTCTACAGTTTTACCTATGGTTGACTGTAGGGGGCAAATGAAGAAAGCGTGTTGATCAGCCATTTACTTCAGTTTATTACCTGCAATGGAAATGGAGAGCAAAGACAAAGAAGAAATATTAGGAATAAAATAAAAATCTCTATTTCATCAAAATGATTTCATTAGATTATATTTCGGATTTATATTTTATTTATAGAATATTGTCCTTATGATTCCCTTAATTTTGCCGGTTGTAGGCAGCATTAAATGGCACAACGGAATAATGCGATTTATGCATTATTCGTTCACTAATCGTAAACTAGCAGCTCCTCACTCACAAATACGCAAACTGGATGCCAGCCATTGTACGTCGCCTCTCTAACTTGCTCTTAGTGCACTGAAGTACATAGATAAATTGATGGGGAAGGAAATTATATCAATAAACTAGGTGTTGAACACAGTCAACACACAAAGTTTCTTCTAATGGGTAGAGTGTGATTGACGGGCACAGTCGTCTCCCTTTAAATGCACCCACGGTCTCACCAATGAGTCTGCGGTTTTAAGACTCCCCGATCGTCAATTAAGCCACAGACTCGATGGGTCTCCCGATCGAAAAGACCTCAACTTTCTCTCTTCGCAAAGCTACGTCCGCCATTCTACGATTCTCGCAAGACAACAATTGAGCCACGAAACACAGCGGTCTCGACAACTTTAACCACCCGATTCGACACCATGTCGCCGCATCGAAGTATTGGACACAATAGCATGATCTCATCGGATAAGCTTTCCTTAGGCAGCGATTTAACATCACGCCGCAAAACATCTCGCCAATCTGTTGTGGTTTGAGGGTTTGACATGTTTGCCCATGATTATGAGCTCCATGATGATATCAGACTAAGCGTTGAATCTTACAGATGCCACACCCTCAATCATTGGCGATATTCGCCATTGCTGGTGAAGAGTCTAATGCTGTATTTCTTTTAGAATCGTCGGATAACAATGGCGAATTTTGATGATTTTATTGAAACATACATTTCGGTGGTATGGCTGAATGGTAATTGATTGGTGCTCATTTAGGATAAAAGCAGAAATAAAATATTTGCATATCATCGATTGGTTTCGAGTGAAAGTTGGAAACTGTTTTTGGGTCAGTTATTCAAACTGTTAAAAGTAACACATCGTGAGCCAATGTGTAAGCGGATGCAGATAGCTTGAACATTCTCATCATATCACAGCAGATCTCAAACGGATCTCAGACGGATAACAGATAACCCGGATGAGTTATTGGAGTATTGATGTCCTTTGATTTTTTTCTTGAAAATTTAAATTTAAAGAAGATAAAAGTTAAACAGTAAATTTAAGAAACTACCCGTTAATCTTACTCTTACAGCTGTAAGTTTTAGAGCTATTGCAACTAGTTATATGACTAATTTCATGTTCGAGAAAGGCAAGCAAGTTAGATACGTGTTGAAGTAATTACGTAAAATATTTTAGTTACCATTGCTCTCTCTCCATGATCAAAGATGATTTTGAAATTCATCCCTGTAGACAATCCTATGTATGGCAGTGCATCAATACAGCGCATTCACCTCTAATACTTTGGCAGTGCAACGCGATCATCAATGTGAAGTGAAAGTTGTTTTGCATTCCACCACATTTCATCCACACTTTTACCATCCTCTGATCGCATACCGACAGTACACGATATACTTGAATTGAATAATGTTGGAGTGTATGCGAGATAGTATATAAGATAAATCCGACGAGAGCCTCAGAATTGGAACTTAACCATCATCGATGATTTCGAATAAGAATAGAAGGATCATTCACACATTAAATTGATCGATCATATCGTTATTCATAGCACACAGTTCCTCTAATTGATTCTGCTGCTTCCGCTGACTGCTACCGCTTTGAATTGGAACACCTTTCGTCTTCTGAACTACATAGAGCATACTTTCTTTCGTAGCAGCATGCATTAACCATGACGTTACACGTTAGTTGCATTAAATATTGCACCATCTTCCCGCACAAACAAGTACGAACAGTATTCCCTCATGACACGATCATCTGCCGAGTCGAGCAACTAATGGGTTGCGATCTACGGTGCATTCGCGCATTTATTGTTAGAGATCGATTTATATAGGGAGATGTTTTGAAAGCGAAAGCCTTCCGCTATAACCGGAAATGGACAAAACGCCGAGAAATGAATCGAATGATCTCTCTTAAGCAAGAACACGCACATCTCCCCTTGGTCACGAAATAGAAATGGTTTCCGGTGGAAAAGCGATAGAAAACGGAGGTAATAAACTCTGTAACCCAACGAAACATGAATGCCACTTGATCTTGATAGGTCGCCATCTACCAACCCTATGCTACCGTGTTTTTGCGTCATGCTTGAGTAACTTCCCATTAGCATCGAATCATACGGCATAGAACTATTTGTTGTTGTTGATGTTTCATGAAGAGAACCAAGAAAGCGAGGAAAAGAAAGAACAAACGAAGCATTCGGAAAAGAAGGAAAAAGTGAAAACATTAACTTACGTTGTATGAAAATGGTAGCATAAAAATCGTAGTGGGTAACGCACAATAGAATAGACTTTGCGAAGGACAGCCTTAGGTCGATGCACTCATAACATTACTTCTCTCTTGAAGCGATTGTTTTGGGAAATACCTGTATTCGAGAAATATTCCAAATCGTTCCCGTTTTAAATCCTTATCCAATCCAGTTGCATGGCGGATAAGTAGATCGGGCCAAAATAAAAGAATTTCTTTGAGTGCAACCTACCACTGTTAGCACCTCAAGGTGAAAGCAAATCGACTGGTGTGCCACAGTTGAAACGAAAACTCGGACTGCGCATCGATACTGATGTGATCGATAGAGTGAATGAGTAACAGCCGTTGTTGTTTTTGGGGTCATATCCTGTTAACACATAGGTGGTGAAATTAGATATTTAGGGTGCTCATGTTACTATTGTTATGCTGCATTTGAATTACAGCTTTGATGCGTTCGACGGGAGGTACGATTTTGACCATGGCTCTGCGGTGCTTAGTAAGCTCAAATTTAGATTTTAAATAGTAGACTAACGCACTTATTCCACAGGAGTTTCCATTACTTTTAAACATCGGCAAGTCCCAAATGCATTATTAGCTGTTTCTGGCTTTTTTAAGGTTGCCAAAAGCTTCTCCCACTAGTATGGTTGGTCAACTATTTAGGTAATAAAAGTTGAAAATCGAAGAAATTCATGCGCTGCACGCTAAACTCAGCTACACTAGATTCAATAAGCATGTTTGTAACAATCAGTACTTTAAATTGGCCGCTTTCATGGAGATGAGCTTTCGTTAAATTTGTATAAGTTAGAATGTTTTCGAACTATTTTGTACTTGTTGGATGTAAAGAAAATGTAAAAAATCTCATGTTACTATCAGCAGAACGAAATAAAGCTTACTTGAGCATCACCATTAGTGATCATTGTTGGTAGCAACTTATAGCCCTAATGGGGTGAATTAATTAAAAATCCCGCTCATGATAGCAGTCAGCTGCTGGATAAAAAAAGGTTAGGCTAAATTAGGTGAAATGCGCCTTTGGTTAACGAATGGTAACATGCATGCTGCCACGCGCGAAGTGAAACCTTTTCCGTTGAAACTAAAGGGATGAAATGAAACAAAGCTCCGCCTTCATAATTCATCAACTCAACGGCCACCAGCAACATTAGTATCATCGACGGAAAAAAGGAAAGATAGAGCCCAAAAGCAACCCAGATTCAATTAACGATGATCATCCGTTGCATCGGAGTAACCTTAAACTCCCACACTAGCAACACTAGCACAAGATCCTTTCATCCCTTGCACGTTTTAGCGCCCACACCTTGGTCACAACTACATTTTGCTCTCATTCCTTTCGCCTGAAACCTAAATTCCTCGTACTTTTCACATGAATCTGTCCTTCAAGCAGACACCAGCACCTCGAAGATTAATGAACTAATGTTTGTCGTAGAATCATTTGGTCTATCGGCATTTTCACGAAGCAGACAATCATTTGTTGGAGAAGCATGCTTTGGAATGAAACGTTCGTGATTCAAACGAGGCGCCCCCTTTACCACCATTCCTCCATTGAACACAGATTTTAAGCAAAATAGTTCGGGCGAAGGTGAAGGTTTCGATTTTAGCTCCTTTCATTCTCACATTCTCTTGACTCGATGGCGGCAACTATTTGTTTTGTCCATTTCCTTTTTCCTCTTTTCTATGGTGGCGCAAAGGGTGCATGCGGCACCTGTCAATGCCGGTTTGTGATGGACTTGATATTGTGGTAGCGATCGCCTCATTTTTCATCATTTCTCTTCCCCCTTTTGGCTAACTTGAGATGTACTATTAATCATGAGTTGGATTCGATCGCCTCATTTGTTTGATTTTCATTTCGTTTGAAGCTCTTTAATGACAATTAGGCATCTGGCAGTGAAGTAATAAATCAAGCCTACCTAAAAAGACTGCATTATTCAGAAAGATTTTTTTATATTATTTCGTATAACAAGCATAAACGGAACAAGAAACATTTCCTACCACGTATCAAAATTAACCGTTTCAATGGTATATCGAGCATTTCGTATGACAATACCTGTTTTTTGTAGGCAACGGTGCATAGTATGTTTTGAAATGAATGAGCACACATAGCCCAAAACACACCATCCATTACTGCACTTCACATTTATGCGCACTGTATTATACATGAGTGATGCATTTTTATGGGACCAAATATTATGCAGGACCAGCCGACATTTCTATTTTTAGTTTTCTTTATTTGGCTCCACGGAGAGCAAGAAACAATTGCACCCACACGGTGCAGCGAAACATAAATTAAGCCCAACTGCCGGATGGCCAGGGTAAAGCCAAAACTGCAACAGCCTTCAGTTTCACAAACCCCTTTCTACCATCCGGGATGCAAAAGAAAGTACACAAAAGGCACTGTCGCAAATATCTTCGCATCAGGCACCCCAATCCAAGCGGATGGTAATTTAATCCACCTCCAACCCCTCACAAGCACAGGTGGTTTTAACATGAAAGTATATCCTCCAAAGCGCCACCACCGCTCAGACCAACCACAAGGCCACATTGTGGCCCTATTTCGCCGGTCTGTTGCTTCCGGCCAGTTGACATTTTTCGAAACAAAAGCCAATCATTCACACAAGATTTGCGTGTTGCCTCATCCCAGAAGAGAGAAAAGCAAAGCCGTCACAAATGGCATTTTTGCTTGCATTCCCTTCGTAAGTTGGTCAACTGCAGTCCTCTATCATTGCCATTGAAAAGAACGTGATTCGCATACTCACGCACATGCACACAGTTCCTGCATTGTTCAATAATATCTTTTATTTTATTACTTTCGAAGACGGCAGACAGTGAATGCACTTGCGCTCTGCAATGAAAGCATTGTTGCTCACTGCAACATTGAAGATGGAACCGAGAACTATGCACAATTAAACATGCCCTCACAGCATTCAACTGTAGCGAAACTGGAGCACACAGACACCGGAAATTTATTTGTATGAGGTAGGATTGCCATTCATAAACGGTAACAAACATACCTCCTGATTAGTTGCCAATAATCCTAGATGGTACAGGAGACTAACGAGCTCTGCATTACAAGGTTCTGTCGATCCAACATTCAGAACCGGAAACTCGATTTCGTTCGATCAGCATACACTGACGAAGCAAGCAGGTTTCACAACGCTTAAGATTTCCAAAAGCACATTTCATAAAGACACTACACTTCGACACATGTGTTAAAATGATTTTTTTTTGGTTTCACAGCTCACTCTCGTTCTTTGTTGGCCTTATTGCCAGATCATCCTTAAACACAATATTTAAGCTCACTGTTCGATTGTGATCTACCAAGCGTTCAAGTGGCTTGAAAATCTCGAAAATCGTATGGTCACTGTCGCCAAAAATTCACCCTTAGGGCAGGTAGCCCCCGCACTTTTCTCGTTACTTTCGGCAATTTCGCGAAAAACACAACGATCGTTTCAAAATAATCGATCCTTCATCAGCTCAGTTCGTTAGCGGCACTCGAATGGACGGCGTTCAGTACAGCAATAACGGCGGCAACAGGCTTACAGGAGGTTTTTATATGACGTGAAAGTTGTGCCACCTTTCTACACCTCCCCGCATGCAACGACACGCAAAAGCGAAGCCACGAGCCACCAATACCATGATCCATCAACTCAGTAGCGACTGATAGTAAACGCAACTTCTTCGTTGGATTTTCCCGGTGCAGCGATGCGTACAAGCGTCGGTGGAGCAGCTGATAGGATTTGCGGACTGTTGCCACTGGCGCTCATGCTGGTGTTTGTTTCTCCATAAAAATGAAAGAAGTACAGTTACAGAAAGCAACCATGCACAGCTTCCCGGAACCTTACCAGCTTGCGGTTTTGACGCTTTCGCTTTCAGTGACTACTTCCACGCCTTTGCGCGAGATCATTCAATGCGCTGGGCTGATGATGACGTCAAGGAGACGACTGCCCACATACTTACCATACGGCAATGTCCTACATCATTGAATCAAAAATATACAGGACACGAGGAGCTTGTGACAGTCGAGCGAGTGATTCACATTGTCCGGCCTTGGGACGATGGGCACGTCCGGTATGAATTTTTGCTTTCGCTAAAACCATGCCGAATAGTAAACCATCAATGGAGGCGCGATGACCACCACCATCGAAAGCGGATCTTTCTGTGCTCATGAAATCGAACCGTAGTCGCCCTACTATGGAACATGGGTTGGAATGTTAAATCCGGGTTATGCAATGAAATTGCCCCGACGCAAAACAGCAAAAGTACGTCAGCAGCGACAAGGAGGTTGGGAATCATTGGAGCTGCGTTATGAGTGACTAAGTGCGGAGTAGAAAAGCGTATAATTCATTATTTCGCCAGATCACTAGACGTAAGTCGGGATGAAACTGTGCCACCAACTATTGTGACTTTAGAACAGAATGTTTAAGGTAAAGGATAGATCCTGCTGGATACCATTATACGAATCTGGTGCAACAGTAGTGTAGCCGTATATATTTTGATGGAAAGATCAATGCTTGAGGAATAGAGCAGCTGAATTGCAACATCCACATGCGACACATGCAAGATTGTGTTATTTTTCAAACATTATTAGGACCGACTCAACTAGCTCATACATATGGATCAAATGATCACGTCACGCTGTCTTAAACTGCTTACAACCGCAACAATACTGCCTTTTAATGAACGTGTAAGAAATGAAATCGTTATGTCACACATCTGAAACTAAAATGTCAAGCTTGCAAGGCTCGCTACCCTATCTTTTATCAATCGTTCAAAATGTATTTAGTTTCGTAAAGTATACTTCATCATTAGGCGCGTTATTTCCCAACACACTTAACGCTCTGAAAAATCGCAAACTGCTTGTCCAGCAATACCTTCGTTCGTTCGTGTAAATTGACAAACTACCTTGATATACAAACGACACATTCATTAAGATCTATACCTACCAAATTGCACTCTTTCACCCGTTTAATTTTCATTTCAAGACATAAGCCCATCTTATTTCGACGCCTCTATCTGCAATGATAAAAATCCTACCTATCTTAAGTAATCTAATGCTAACGTGCTAATTTATCACTGTGTGCAAAGGAAACAACCAGCATCAGTTTGTAAAAGAGACGAACCATTGTATGCTGCACCAAGCTGATCTTAAGTGCTTAGGCAAACACGTTAAAATCCTCTTGGTTGAATGAGCTTTTCTTGCAATCGATTAACCACTTCGAACGAGTTATACGTCACTTGAAGAGGTTACGGCCATCGCATGAAACGTCAGGGATAAATTAATTAAACCACCGACGCGAAAAGGGAGAAAGTGTCTCAAATGTTTTTTTTTCAAATTGCAGTCACAACACCTTTGGATTCCAAACTGACCACTCTACGAAAGAAATTGCCAACGAACTGATCAACCGGTTGGATTGTTGCGCTACTGGATCATATAAAGAGTGGCTGAAGCAAGGTTGGTTAGCGATGCACCAGTTCATGCCGCGGCTAGACATAGAAGCAGTATTCCATCGCAAGTTGGTCTATCTTCGGCGTAGAAAACATAGTGGAAGGTGCCGGCAAAGGAAGGGTTTGAGACCGATGATCCGTTTCGGTTTCGATTCACAGACCAATGCTAAAATCATCTTTTGTTGGCACGAAATATCTGTGTGCGTGTTTTAAGGAGGGTGCGTAGTTCGAAAGGAGTGCGAGAAAAGAGGAACACATAAAAAGAGTGTAAAAAAGAGAGAGAGAGAGATGAGACACAGATATCCGAATGCACATGCACGTCAACCAGGGTGCCGCTGCAGTTCATTGGCACAGTTTCGTTTCCTACTCATGTGAATCGTTCATTCATCTAGACAACGGGAAAGATTCCATATAAGCTAGCATGTGAAAAGTTTTTTTTCTTTTAATTCCTCGTCTTTAACGGCCATGAAGAAACAAGTTTGGTTATCAATTGAAAATTGTTCTACCAAGTTATGTTACTTTTGTCAAACTTTAACTATTAAAGGGAAATAAATTATAGATTTGATGTACTATTTCAACGAGACAAAATTAAGCTAATACTTAGAAATAGGAAGCAAAAGATTAGGAATGGTTTGCTTCCATTGCTACATGGTTGCTCAATTCACCAGTCTCCACAGCACCTTGTGTATGAAACTTTTGTAACGTCCTCCTTCGGCTGCCATTTGGGTTACTTTTAGGAAATGCAATCTACCTTTCTCTCTCGTCTGATTGCGCACGATAACTATCGTAGTCTAGTCAGGTTTTTCTCTGTTCGCCTAACTTTCCTCCACACCTTTGCTTGCTAAACTGATACCAACAGCAGATTTCATTAGCTACTGATAAGGAAAGAGATATTTGAGGAGGTTGATGCTTTATGAATGTAATAATGTATATAAAATGCAGCTCTCTATCCATGCATTTAGGCCCGTAAAATTTTCATATGAAATAAAGATATGTTCCACAATAAATGTACATACTTACTGAACAAATATTACAAAAACCATGTTTACACACATTCCTTCATGACTATCGCGTAGTTCGCTATTTTAAACACTAACTTATTAAATCGGTCATCTATGAATTACCTTTTACAGTGGCTGAAAGACGACATTTTTTCTGGGCGAGTCCGGTGAGATTGTTCTAGTTAAAACGCATGCGGTATGATGCAAACACATCATATGAATCGAATTCGATCAAATCCACTTTAAATAAGAGAAAGCCTTTCATTACCATTTTTTTCGGGTTGAAATTCATTTCGTGACTGAGCGAATTAGCTTATGAGTCAGCAGTGAGTCATTTATACATCAGATATCCCTTTATTGTTTTGGCAGTACACATTACTTAGTAATTTTCCTTTTCTGTGAAGCAATTTTCTAATGTTTGGACTTGCGACGTTGTGAATCCTTATTTTTTACGAAACTACCCATGCTGCAAAAAGAATCGTAAATTAAGTGGAAATTTAATTTCATTGTGCGTCAATCGTAACCGCTAACTAGCTGACGGAGCTAAAGAAAATCAACGTCCAACGTTTCACTTTTCGTTCGTCTCAATCCAACCGCCCGACGTACCGCATGAAACATATTTTCTTCATTGAACTTAAGAAAATGTATTCCGAATTTCCCTCCGCCATTGTCGAGACCCCAAACACGTGGAAAAAAGTAAAAAACAAAATCGTAACCGTAGCTGAACCACAGTGAAAACTGTGCGGTATCAACTGGAAAGGTTGACGGAATGATTTTTAACAGAAACTTCCGCTCTTTCCACGAACTCTCGAATAAATGAAAGCATGGTAGAAAATAAATCTTCCATCCGGAAATTAATCGAAATTCAAAAATCAATCTTTGCTTTTCCGATTCAGCAGTTTCAAAATCACTGTACTTATCAAAAAACTAGCTATTAATATCAAGCCCTAAAGAAGCCTTTCGCGTGGTGTAACTTCTTCATTTGTTCAGGCACTGCCTTGCTTTGCTTTAAACAGCACTGCACTTAGTAACGATGACCTGTTGATTAGCGGACTGTTTATTAAGACAGCTGCTGAGGCCACAAAACGGTAAATTACTTGAAATTACTTCTAGCATACCTTCTGAAACACATCCTTGCTAAATATAACAAAATCACAAATTCACATGGCGATGCTTAATAGGTTTATAGTAGATTTTTCCTTTTGGATTGAAAATTATATTTCCTATACAAGCAGCGAAGCATAGCGTATATCAACATAAAATAAAATATATTTACGACAGTTTCATGGAAATCTACATGATAACTCCCGGAAGCAGAGGAAGCTGACAATGCTTTTATGTTCTGCGTGTACAAACTTCAATACACTGAAAGGCGAAGTGCATCATAAATCAAAGATAGATCTTTAGACGTAGAAATCCCAATCGCTTGCGGCTAACCATAAGCCGCTTCGTGTTGGTGAACATGGCAAATATATCCCACGTACTACCTATCCAGTTGGACGTGCTGTCGTCCTATGTTTTTGCTGCTTACCAAATGCATCAGACGATAGTAAAACTTGGAACTGAAGTATTAGTCTGCAGCATCATTAAGCGATAATGATAACATTTAACGATGCTACCAGTGCTGGTGGCGCATTCAGCCACAGCTTTTGCTACTCCATTTGTACACTGTAGGGTATTTGAACATACGGTATGCCCTGAGGCCACCATTTCGCACGCTTTACTGCGAAAGGAATGTGACGATTGATTTATAAGCCGTTTACAGCGACAGTATTGTGAAGATGCACTGTTTAGGATAGGTTTGAAATGAGGTTATTTATTATTTGTTTAGAGTTGCTTTTTCAGAATTCGCTATCCACCCAGTGTAGCGAGTTGGATGGCAGACTCTCGTGCAGTCTTTCATAAACTCCATTTTCACCTCATGTTATACCGGACCGTCTCTCTGATGTACTGACACTCCATTTAAATAGTTTTAAACAAGATTTCAACTATGTTCTACACCATCCAGCAACGTCTTAAGTGTGTCGAAACGTTGTTTGTCTTAAGTCACGAAACTGGCATACGTACACGGGGGTCTTGGTGATTGTGATAATCCTTAACACATCAATCAAAGGTAATTCTCTCTCGCTTTGGAGCAGTCTCTTGTGTTCACTCTTATCAACACTCTCGAAAGACTTCAACACGTGAGCAGGGTGCAAATCAAGCGACGAACCTCCGTTTAGCGGGCAGGCTGTGGTTTTGCAAAGCAGGCGTCAGTTGATTGGCCCAAATGCCACACTGCGAGACATCATGCAACGCTCACTCAACAGGACGGGAAAATTGAGGTTTCTACGGCATGACGCTGTCGCTGCCACCATCCTCTCCACCCATAATTACCTGAAATAGAGATCGCACTTTCGCCCAAAAATAAAAGCGAAACTACAAACGAATTGGAGAAAAAGCTGAATGCAACAGCAAGTGGAATGCTGATGTTAATCAAATCGGTCGCCAGTAGGTAATCATGTTACAACTTATCACTGCCGGCTTATTATCGATACTTCGAGCTTCCTTCGCATCATCATTTCGCATCGTTACCCAAATACATGGCATTTCTTGTTAGCTTCAATTTTCCCGTACTTCAATCGTAATGTAAATCGTTCTGTATCAATAGATTCCTTTCTGGAACTCGCCACTTTAAAAGATCGTTTAAATCCGAGATTTCAAACTCGTGACCCGCGGGAATTGTATGACGAGACAATTTTATGTTGTATGTCATTTTGTTACATGCATATGATGTGGTTGAAGATTGGTGATATCTCTGCAATGACAGTAGCGATTGAAAAATTGAATGAAAAATCATTTTCTCAAGCTTCCAAAATTCATCACATAATGGAGTGGCCCGCGGACTGGCTGATATTTTAAACTGTGGCCCACTCACTGGCTTTTACCTTCCTCTACGCATGCTATTATGAGTTTGAGACCCCTTGGCATGATGGAATGTATAGGGTATTCAATCATATCATTTGTTAAACGCGAATTAAACGGTAATTTGTGAGCATCACGATTTCGGAATAAGTTCATTGAAGGTAAAGAAATTTCATCGATCTTTTCCCAATCATGCACAGCAACCTGCGGCAGCTACCGGACGCTTAGAAAGCACAGTTGCCTCTGGGCAAAATAGTTTTGGAGGCACAACAGCTCGCTTTCATCTCACGAGGTCCTCACTCCAGTTGCTCAGAGAGAAAACATATACATCCTAATACGCCGTTGTTTCACTGCAGAAGGGTTTCCTTGCATGATAAGGATCTCGTGAATAACGCGTATGTTCCGCTTGTGTCACAATTCGTCGCATGATCGCTGGGCGCTTGGCTACAGCGACTTTTCGTTCATTTCCTTTGGGCTTTTGCGGCGTTTAATATACTAGGTAAAACGAAAGCGAATGCATTCCAGCTTCCTTTCTGTTAGCTCGTAAAAACACGCCTTTCCAACGAAATCTGAAATGAAGTCGAAATTTTAACGAATCTCAACTCAATCATCGAACAATATTCATTTGTACATCCATTTCCTTTCGATGAAATCATAGTGTGATATAAAATTTATATAAACATATCATGTAAATAAAAAACAATATATAAATATGACCCTGAAGAAGCTTCAGGCTATTACCAAATTAATGAATGGAATATTTTGGATTCTTTCTCTCGCGCATCTCTTTATATCTACAGTAAATTACTCCGCCCTGAGCCGATGTACAAGAAGAAGAGTGAGGAATGAGTTATGATGGTCTGACAAACAGAAAAAAAATCTAAACCAGCCGAATTTAAAAGCATGTTTAACTATCATGTGGTAATCGAATGCACTTTCACTCTTTTCGTATTGATCGCCGACGCCGACCGTCTAAGTATTCGTCTATACTAGTGAGTCGCATTTTGCGGAATGAGACCATGGCCACATGTGTTCAAATATGTCTCGGCTACTTGTAGGTCTGGTTAAACCAAAAGGTGACCTGGACTTGGACAGGCCAAAAGGGTGGAAGGATTTCGATCACCTTTCTTTCTAACGAGAAGCAGAGTGCACCTCATTTGCATCAGCGGTCTGCCCCGTTGTTTCTCGCGTATTCAAATGCACACGCATGTCATATTGAGAACATTCCACAACCGGATGTAAGGGATAGCATGGCTCCTTATGCTTTTCCTAATAAGATAATTTCACAATTGGCCTACCTTTAACAGAGTAATGCCCATCTGCCTTCTGTGCAAGTACACAACACAGCACGGAGTATACTACCGAGCAAACTATCTCACACTTGCCTGCTTAAGGAGGGTACTGTGTTAATCAAACAATTGGTTTGTCTGTGCATGATCGCAATACGCTCAACTGTGGGCACCAATTGCCAATCGAACCGTGATGCTCAGCTCAGCTGCATTCCGTGTAGTTATACTGCCCCATGATGTATTCTGCGTGTGTGCTTTAAATGCAAACACCAACGATGCGCCCGCTTGTCGTATGGGCGTCAGCCCGCTAAGGTGTGCTTTATGCCACTATAGGATCGATAGCGGCCTTCGATCAAGGTCAGTATGCTGTAGCTTTCCTATGCTCTCCTTCACGTAGCATCGCGAGTCCATCAATGTTGATCGAAGTCGCCGACGGAGATCGTCATCAGTGACGCTATTTCTTTATTGACGTTACTCGTTGTTCTATTAAAGATCAAATCCAAAGTTAACAAGTGAACTTGTTTAAGCAACACAGACACATTTGTTTACTCGTCATTCATCGTAGTGGATATAAAACGGAACAAGACGTAAAACGCTCAATAAGTATGGCAATCACATTTTTCTTTCTAATAATAAAAAGACGCAAATGATAATTTTATGTATCTAATTGATTTTCGCCGCAATAAAATGATTAAATTATTTTAAGCAACGATGAGTTGAAGTAGTAGTATACATATCTAATGAAATCTTGTTTCTCTAAACACACACTATAAATTGATATAGATAGACATATAGGGCCATAGGTTAGCGGTAACACTATCAGTATGATCATCGCCGTCCTAACATTAGCCAATTTTCAACACACACAATTGTGTTGCATCACAAATGAGCCACTGACAGTGCCAAGCCTGCTTTTCAGCCTGAGCCGCATCGAAACCAAAATTATTGCAATCAAGCATAAGGAAGCCTTGGCACACAATGGCATCCAATTTTCCGGAGCATCACAAAGATCCACGTTACACCATCAGCAGTTAGACGTGGTTGAAAGAGTAAACCACTGGCAGTCGTAGATGTTTGATTTGATATATTGTTAAATTACGATTACTTCCCCTTGTTTGTTACGTATACCAAGTAATTGAAGGCAGGAAGATGTCCGAAGAACCAACATCTTTCACTTGCATTATGTAAAGTAAAAATCAAATAAAAAACTACCCAAGCTGGGCGATGTTGTCTGCTTTGACTTAATCCTACTCTACCACAAAGCACAAACAATGCCTTTTGTACGGAGCATTAAGCATAGTACAACCTTCTTTTGCCAATGGTATTGTCAATGCAGAATCCCTGGTGACGTTTTCCGGAACGAAGAGCTCGAACGATAGAGAAAACGTAGCAAACAGATTTAATCCACTATCAAAAAAGAAACCGTTGAAAAAAATACAGTAGCCTAGAAAGGCAATTTAAACACCAAGTAGTGTTGATTGATTGTATTGTAAATAAAATGTAACTTACTCATCTAACTAAACATCCTAAATCCCTGACATCAGCTCCACCTTTTGGCGAAGCAGCATTTTGATCCTTGTCAAATCGTTTAAAGCAGAAGGTACCTTATGGAGTCGAAGTAGTAAAATATTGTGCTAATTAACAATTACATCGATTAACCATTTCGTCCAAATTCGGAAAATCCATTACCACCTTACTACAACTGCTTGTATTAACCGTATTACTATTATAATTATTATTTATTGTATTATATTTATTATTATTTATTGCATTTACTACATTTACTCAGCCTTTAAATTGACTGAATTTGTTGGCAAATAACACCTCCTATGTCCGGATGCGTGACTCTTACTTTCAATGACCGAATTGCTGGGCGCCGTGAGCTCAGCTGCACCAAGAGAAACATGTTTGATGGTCTCTGGTGGTGATTGATTGGATACCTATCGGGGAATAATGATGTCAGCGAGCAGTTGGCGCGTAGTATGACCGAGTCTTACTGAACGCTTTCAGGGATGAGTATGAGCAACGTAACACGAAAGCTTTTTCTGTATTCGGTCTCACTTGCTAAATGTGTCCCCATATTCAAATAAGCCAATGAGAATTGTAATTGCAGAAGAAATTATCAATCCTGGGACACGCATGACTGATCACGAGGGATGACATATTCGTCTACCCGGTTTCTCTTGAATTTCTCCTTTTGACGGTGCGATTTGATGGTATATGAAGCATATGGAGTATATAATATCAATACAGTTCGTTACTTATATTCGTTTCCAGCATACAAAAAAAGTTTATCTATGCATCAAACCTGCCTTAAACGATCGTTTCGAGTGTTTTCCATCCAATAACTAAGTAAAAAAATGTTCCCACCATGCTTCGTGATTTCGATCAACAAAACCAATCAACAGTTTTCCGAAATATTTATTACTTTGCTTCTTGGCGACTGCAGAAAATAGGAAGCAACAGGTTGTAAGGGAGGAAAAAGGAAGGCGAAAGAATCCAAATGAATTTAAATTAGCTGCTAACCATCAGTAACATATCAACCGATGCTTAACTGGGAGGCAGTATATTCACGTGCAGGCCGTTGGGAGAGTAGTGCACTCTTTAATTTTCGGAGCATTCCCAGATCAATGCAGCATACCGCGTGATATGCGGAACCACATTGCCTTGTTATCACTGCGCATAAAATAAAATAGTTTTGTTTTCACCGCCATCCATGTCTCCATTTCTCCACATCGCATGGTCAAAAATATCATAGTAAACGAGAGTAGTTTTCGTCCACTTTCCTCGTCTCAGATAGTATTGTTTTCTTCGTGTTAAACTCCCCAATTACCTGCCTGCGATGACTGGGGTGATCGACGGACAAGGACTTTAATGTTCGAATTGGACGCCCACTTAGTGAATGCCCTTAGTGCATATACCCTGAATGGTTGACCGACCGGTGCCCATAAATACAACGATGTTAATAACAATCATAACGAGCCAGGTCTATACGACTGGAGAAGATTTTTCGTAAGGATACAACATAACATGCCCTTTCTCTCGCCATACAAAATGAATGTAGTGTACAGGTCAATAATTGTTTGAATGCGTTGTATTATTTATTTGCCAGCCATCTAATATTAATGTTTATTTATAATTCTTTGCTCCCGTTCTTCAAAACTTCCGTTGTATCTTCTTCAAATTTTGATCCATTTCTTTTTCCTACTTTACTCTCTCTCTCTATATCTCTTCCATCTGAAAAACTGCTTTACTTTTTGATTTTTTCTCCTAGAGGTCTTTAGGAGAAAGACGATGTACTTCAGAGCCAAGGTTGTCGGCTTTGGCGCATCTGGATTGCTCAGAGAAAAGTATCTTAGAGAAAGAGGTTGCCTTGACTGTCGGCCGGCCTTGAGCGCGATTACTGAAAGTTGTCATCAGCTACTCTTGCCGGAGGCTATCACCCACGGCCGTTAGCCTCGATGTACGCGCCTTTCTCTCTTTAAGCACACGCACTGTCGACAACATACCAAATTTATGCCACATGGCTATGGAACGAACGACACTTGGCGCTTAACGTGTTGCATATGTCTTATATACTTAAGCAACCCTTTTTGTAGGCTTTCCAAGCACAATTCATTGGTGTTATCGTAGTTGAAACAAGTGCTTTTAATGAAAATTTGTTTTTTATCTTACTTATTTAAAATGATGTTTTAACGTAGTTTGTATATTTTTTATTTCTTATGCCTTCATTTTAAGGTAGTTAAATCAAAACAAATTGTTTAATACCCCAGCAATCAGACCCTGCCCACTGGTACTGCGGTCCGGCTTCTATGATTAGTGTATAACGGCCGTGATTTTGTCATTTTGCCGTGTTCAGTTCCTCTTTCATTCCGCTTGCATACGCTGCCGTCGGAGGAATGATAAATCCAAACTAGTTGTCTGGTTCCTGTTTCCCCTCATCGGAATGGCTAACAAGCCTTATGTTGACCATTCCTTTCCGTTTTTCCTTTCGGTTTAAAGTTGATCTCGCCCATTCCTTGGTTTGCTTTCATCTAAAATGCTTCAGGCAACGTTGAGACATGCATGCTATTAACTAGTCCAAACTTTTCGTTAATCTCAAGGGTCTAACTATTTGCTCTTTAATATATTATTTTGATCTGCAAGGCATGATTCTTTATTCTCATAAAGAGGAATTCAATAATAAAGAATCTGTTCCATAAAACAATTGCATTTTAATTAACTCAATGACTCGTGTAGTCGAGCCATAGGACATGCAATTCATCGAACTAAATATAATATTAATTTATCACTTACTTACTTACTTACTTCTAAGGTGCTACAGTCGACAAGCAATCCTGGCCAGCCACAGAAAACTTCTCATTCGACCATCAAGATCAAAGAAATATATATATCATGCTTTGTAAAGTTTTTTTTACGAATGTTTTATTTACAGAGCCAGATTTTGTTCTTCTCTCGGTATAAACATGTGTGTAAGATAGTAAAATTTAAAATGATCCTATTTCATTTTGTAGACCCGTAACTCTTATTGAAATGAAGAACAGATTTGTTATTGCTTCATAAAATCAATCCCAATGTTGTAGCCTGTTCTAATGAACGTTCCTACTTATAGCGCGGCACTTACAGCACCAACCGACAGTTAACAGAAACCGTTACGCGCTATAGCTAACAGAATAAAATGATACAACTCTAATACGTCCATCAACGTGGTAATCTGTAGTACATATGTTACAATCTGTTATAAATTCCCGCCTATCTGCTAAACTGTCAACAACATGTATGATTTAAGAAGCTCGATCGGATCTGTTCTCAGTTTATTTAGATTAAAAAGGAACGCATTTTCAAATGAAGAATTAATAGTAACGATGCATTGGCTACCGCTTTGAATATACTAGAAAGAATGTGTGGAACAGGAAAGCGTAATCTGTGTAGCCGTAACAAGTTACGATGGGACACTAAGCTATCATCTAGCTTCGAGCATCATTAATCGTTGCCGGTACACGCACTTCCAATCCCTGCAGATCCTTGGAGAGCGTAATCTGGCAACCAAGTCGTGAGGTTTCTGTCAGCTCGTATGCCAGATCCAGCATATCCAGTTCTTCGTCGCTCGGTTTTTCGGGAAGGCGATCGTAGTCTGGTTTGGAGAAAATCAGATGGCAGGTGGAACACGTGAGAGTACCCTCGCAAGCGCCGAATCCGTCGAAATCGATATTGTTGTTCACCACGACGTCCAACAACGAATCGCCAACTTTGCCTTTGGTCTTGATTCGCTCACCATTGGCTCGAATAAATGTGATTTCCACCCTAAAAGAGAAAGACCGAGATAAATGTTTGAAAATTATGAAATCCAATATTACAAATAAACTATTGTCTTTTGAAAAATTGATCTAAATTAATCAAGATAACAAAACGAAACTATTTGTGCCTCAATATCCTCACAGCATCGATTCCATCCCCGTTAGTTAGGAGTTGGAAAGATTGCCTCTCTTATCGTATCACATTTAGACCTTATCAGAGGCGTGGCAGTGAATATTGTCTTGTCATGCCTACTTGTGCAATCAGTCGCCCCTTTATGCATCAAGGGCAGCATTAAAAGTCATGGTCACAGATTCAAGTGCTGATCAAATCAGTGACTCTCCTTTGCACAAATACAAACACAGGCAAATTAGGCAGTTTGATATGATTGACCACATGATGATACTATCTAAAAATAGATGTAAATCGTATTTTATCACAACGATATGCGGACTCATCATGTTAGCCGTGGTAGTCCTTTCTGAAGCAGGAGCTTGCTGCAAGATCTTATTGAATGAGGTTGTTGGCATCAACTATATACCACCCCTCTAGTAGCTTTCACTTTTGATCGTGGCGCATAACTCGCATAACTAGCAGCACGAGGACTCTCGTCGTTACCCGGAAGGTAACGCGATTAGCCTGGGTGATATATGCGGAAGCAATAATACTTACTCTTCACTTTGTAGTTTGGGTTGCGAAGTGGACAAAAATCTGGTCAATTGTTCCGTGTGTGCGGTTCGCTTGCTGATCTCGTGGCCGATCCGTGGTGCGGAACCGCTTCTTACGAGCTGCAGACAGGCTCGTGACGTAATCGCAAGACGAAACATGGTCTAACTCCTGCGTTTTGATCCTTTCTACGAGCGTCGTCCCTTCCGCCTACGTCTGCTGGTTATCACAAAAGATCGCGATGACCGCGAGTTGAGAAAACGCCAAGAATCACACACTGCTCGTAGGACTAGGCACGTAGATTTTTTGCACGACTTTAGGCCAATGAATTGATTTCCAACCGAGGAATAAGGAATCGGCTCCGTTCGTCCAGCCTGAAAGTCTTTTCTGTTTACTTTCGCAGAGAAGCAACAACTGTCCGATGACAGTTGACAGCTGCCAGCCGTTGGCGCTAGTTTCTGGTGTTTTCGTGTAAACCAGCATAGTTTTGGTGTCTAAAATGTGGTATTTAACTAGTTCTCAAACAGGTAAATTGCTATTTCGACTGTGAAGAAGATGTTAAAAAACATTTCCAACCTTTTCACCCTTCGCTTCGATTACAGGTCGTGTGTATTACCTTGTTCCGCCAGGAAAATCCCATACTGTCGGCAGGTCGTGCTGTGATTTAGTCATCACCGGGGACGATTCCATCAGCCGCAATCATGCCGTACTGCAGTCGGATGGGGAGAGTCTGAAGCTTTGCGATACTTCCTCTCGTTACGGAACGTATGTTAACGAAAATATTCCAACCGTGGTTCGCATCGAGAATGATACCCCAATGCAACTGGTCGCCGGCGACACGGTACAATTTGGGCAGTGCGGGAACACATGGGCGGTTGGCAAGGTTTTGTTTAAATGTCTCACGTCCACCCTCAACAAGACGGATGAGTTGTCTAAGCTGTTCGCCACTATCGGGGCTCAAATATTTACTTCATTCGCCGCCGACTTAACGCACCTTATCATGCCTACACTAACCGTTACCACGAAATTATTGCAATCACTCATCGGCCAGCTGCCTGTCGTAAGTCCAGCGTACTTTACTGCAATCGAAACGAGCATAAGGGAACGTAAGCCACTGCCGAACGTTGCCGACTACGTTCCGGATTGTAACGAGAAGTACATCAAAAACGTGCCCAATCTAGTGCATCCTGATCCGAGACGTAGGAAACTGTTTGCAGGTAAAGAATTCATTTTCCTCGGCAGCGTGCAGTACAAACAGTTTGAAGAAATCATAAGGCTTGCAGGGGGTGTGAGCGTTTGTGCTCAGCGCGAAAGGATAGCTAAATCGCGTTTTATAAAACCCCATGTAGTTATCATCAAAACCAAACAGGGGAATGCCTCGCAATCACAAACTTACGATACTATAGCTGAGTACGTTTCGGGAAACGGATGTCGCTTGGTACCGGATATGGAGATTGGACTGGCCATCTTGTTCGTCTCGACGGACAAGTACTGTAATCCGTATTATAACTTCGCCAGGAATGTGGAAGACTGTGACATCGCCACAGCATCAGCTGTTAATATGGTAGCATTAGCTAAAAGCACCGAAGATCACACGGCACCTTCAACAAGTCACATGGGTACAGTATGTACTATTGCTGAGACTGAGCCACATACAGAAGAGTCTGGTTGCCAGAAAAATGTACTGCCAAAATCGATAGGCATGGGCATGGATCCACCTACGTCTATTGCTCTGCGACGTCAATCAAAGCGACTTGCAACCGTTTCGATGGAGAAAGAAGAGCAAAATGCATGCGTGGAACGAATGAATGAAGATTTCGTATTACCTGAACCTAAACGGCCAAAGAAGAATATAGCATGTACCAGCACTTCTAATTCAAAATCATTGGTATCTGATATTGAGAAGCACAACCTTGCATCAACGGTTGTACAGGAAGTTATACCGCGAGCACAGCCAAAACCTATCCCACCTTCTATTCCAAAGGCATCTAAACGTCGTGGAACAATACAGACATCCGGTTATATAGCCGTAAATCGACAACCTAAAGAATCCAACGTTACGGGTCAAACAAAAACCGCCCAAAACCGACGAATGAAACACTTACTATTACAAGTTGACGAGGATGATTTGTTTAATTTCGAAGATGTAGACAGAAAGAAAAAAGCACGGATGGATACCGCAGCTCCCAGTACTTCTATTAGGTGTAACCAGAGAGAACGAGATGGTAAAAAGACCACACAATCGAATGCACCAAACCAAAATGTGGCAATCATAGAGGAATTGTTTTCCTTCGACGAACAACATGGATCAGATGCAGCAAAACGATCTTTCAGTCGCGCTAAAACAGATGCTAATGTGTCTGCTAATAGTGCTACAGAGAATAAAAACACTAGCAACCAACAAAGACCTGGTAAAAAGATCCATCTCTCCAACAAAGGATGGCTCTCTGTATCTATGGCACACTTGAAACTGGAGGAACATGAATCGGATGGCTGTTCGATGAAAATCAAGCAGGAGAAACTTGACGAAACCGAGTCGCTTGACCAACAATGGGTTCTAGAAATGTGCAATCGTTTGCAGGTTCAAGAGATGAGCATCAAGCAGAGTACTAATCGACCTGCACCCGTTAAACATGCTGCTAGCGATGATCATTCCGGGATTTTGATACATAAAGGAAGAAACTTCAAAGCGTTTGTTAAGGTAAAAAGACATATTCTGGAAAACTCTCAACAGAAGTTATGAAAGCCATATATATTATCATAATATTTTTCTATTTCTTCTAGAAACGTAACTACCAATGCCACACGACACGCGTTCCGCTACGGTCGGTCTGTGTAGCTGATGAAAGTCAGTCGTAAATTGTAACGTCCTTATTGAATAAATGGATAAAAATAACCTTTTAGCATCCCCTATCACTGAGTGTTCATTTTTTGTGCTGTTTTTACACGTTCAAAACTTTAACAGAAAAATAAAGGTATTGAAAGGGAGAGGGAATGGCAAACATTAGTAAAATTATAACTAAAACTTTTGTGCAGGAAACCCTTAACTAAAGCTCTTGTGCAGGGTTTTCTTCTAGAAATGTTACTACCAATGCAACACGACACGCATTCAACAACGGCTGTTCTGTGTAGCTGATGAGGATAAAGGATGCACTAGGACGATCTGCTTATTGCCTTATTCTGTTACTCTTTGATAAGGAGCATTAATTGCTGTTTGAAAAATTTTACAAACTCAGCTGATGATAACCGGTTATATTCTTTCATAAGACGAACATTGAAATCACCGAATTGTGATTCCGACACTGCTGCGGTGGCCGCGTGATTCAGATTTGCCGTGCGATTGCTGCGCTCTTCGGCTATAAACTGTTTAACCTGGAACTTTGATTTGATGTGGTTTAATTTGGTGACATCAAAGCTTTTCGATTTCGGTACGTATACAGACTCTTTTTTCAATGAATCAATCCGCTCTCCGGTATCTGAACGCAACGCTTCAAGTAGCATCGCTTTCGGGACGGAAGCAAGTGATGCTTCGGAAGTCTCGCATTCATCCGCTACGTCTCTTACTTCTTTTGTAAGCTTTGAAACGCTCATCGTCTCCTCGGATCCGTGGTGTTGCAGTAGGTTGAAAATAGTAGAGGATGTCTCTGTTTCCATCGCAGTCTTCTTATTTGATCCTCCAACAATCTCTTCCTGATACTGATAGCCGATCCATTCAGCGATACTGGCCGGTAAAGTATACTGATCCGGTAGCCATCGCTCCGCACAATCGGGAAGAATATCCAACATGGGATACAGTTCGTCATAATATTGATTTACGCGGCGGCAAATGTTTCTGGCTAGTAACCATAGCTCGCCCATCAATGCCAAAAAGGTGCTACTGTGGTAGAACAGAAATACTCTGTTAATTTGCTTCAGCTGATAGCTCGCTGCATCATTTGTGAGAAGAATCACGCGCAACAGTAGTTTGGCAAGTCCTTGCAACCGTATAAGTAGATGCTCGAGATTGGACCGTACCGGAAGACGCATAACCTTCTCGATGTAGCTTGACTCTGGCAGAAAGCTATGAAAGTCGGTAATCTCGCGCACGATGTTGAGCCGTTTGATGCGCAGCAGGGTTTGGTTAATACGGTGCATAATCTGAAAACCGTGCATATTACGTTGCCGCGCTTTGTAACGAACGCAGAAGCGAGAAAGATATGCGGCTGCTTTATCAAACTTTTGTAAAGATACAAAGTAGATCAGCATCTTGCCGCTCGTGTTCGTTAGAGCACGTATTTCTGGAAAATAAGGAACATCTTTAATAAAGCGCATACACCAGCACGAAGGGACGGATAATATGGCTTACCGTCTTTGATGTGTTTTGTTTTGCATTCTTCGTTGATGAGAGCGGGAGGGACAAGATCTAATCGATTCCATAATTCCATTTCTACCAATATTTTCCCAACAGTGGGATTTCACACCGAAATTGACTTCCTATTTCACTCGACTGTCCGTAAACCTCAAGTAAACACCACAAAAACGAGCAATCGGCGACAATTCTTGAAAATCAGCTACAGCAAAGCATGCTCCAGCCAGAGTACTGAAATTCACACGTTTTTCTATACCCACGTTTCTAACCCACTTTATTTCAATGTTTTTGATAAATTACAACACATTCTTCCAGCGAGCACGGATGTCAAAGGCAAGAACTGATTTTAGTGAGAGACCCCTTGTGTGAGCCGTCAAACGTCAACAACGAAAATCTGGGATTTTGCTCGTCATCGAGAGTTTTGTTTTCAAGACCCAAGTGGCCGGAATCGTGTGAATAGTCTTTCCGCAACCTTTGCACAATGGGACAGAACCAATCGGCCGGAAGCGGCGGTGATAAAAAGGATGATAAGGACAAGAAGAAAAAGTACGAGCCTCCGATCCCGACCCGCGTCGGTAAGAAGAAGCGCAAGGCAAAGGGCCCGGACGCGGCGCTTAAATTGCCTCAAGTGACACCACATACCCGCTGCCGATTGAAGCTGCTTAAGCTGGAGCGCATCAAGGACTATTTATTGATGGAGGAAGAGTTCATCCGCAACCAGGAAAGACTGAAGCCCCAGGAAGAGAAGATCGAAGAGGAGCGCTCGAAGGTGGACGATCTGCGCGGAACGCCGATGTCGGTCGGAACGCTGGAGGAGATCATCGACGACAACCATGCCATCGTATCGACCTCGGTCGGCAGCGAACACTACGTGAGCATCCTGTCGTTCGTCGATAAGGACCAGCTGGAACCCGGCTGCTCAGTTCTGCTCAACCACAAGGTGCACGCCGTGGTCGGTGTTCTGGGCGATGACACCGATCCGATGGTAACGGTGATGAAGCTGGAAAAAGCCCCTCAGGAAACATACGCCGATATCGGAGGACTGGACACGCAGATTCAGGAGATTAAGGAATCGGTTGAGTTACCGCTCACCCATCCGGAGTATTACGAGGAGATGGGCATCAAACCTCCCAAGGGCGTCATTCTCTATGGGCCGCCCGGAACGGGTAAAACGTTGCTCGCCAAAGCAGTGGCCAACCAAACCTCTGCCACGTTCCTGCGTGTGGTGGGCTCGGAACTGATTCAGAAGTATCTCGGTGATGGGCCCAAGTTGGTGCGAGAGTTGTTCCGTGTGGCCGAGGAACATGCTCCGTCCATCGTGTTCATCGATGAAATCGACGCCGTTGGAACGAAGCGATACGACTCGAACTCAGGAGGAGAGCGTGAAATCCAGCGCACCATGTTGGAGCTACTTAATCAGCTTGATGGGTTCGATTCTAGGGGCGACGTCAAGGTGATAATGGCCACGAATCGGATTGAAACGCTCGACCCTGCCCTCATCCGTCCCGGTCGAATTGATCGAAAGATTGAGTTCCCTCTGCCGGACGAAAAGACAAAGCGACGCATCTTCAACATTCATACCGCTCGCATGACGTTGGCTGAAGATGTGAACCTTGCCGAGTTGATCATGGCTAAGGATGATCTTTCAGGAGCCGATATCAAGGCCATCTGCACCGAGGCCGGCCTTATGGCGCTGCGAGAGCGTCGTATGAAGGTCACCAACGAGGACTTTAAAAAGTCGAAGGAGAGCGTTCTCTACAGGAAGAAGGAGGGAACTCCAGAGGGATTATATATGTAAATCTTACTGTGTTTCTCAACAGAAGAGCAAAATAAAATACACATTTTCTTGAAAACCTTCGCCTTTTTTCTTACAAAAATGCAGGCTTACAGCAAGCGTTGCTTACTTATATAGAGATCGTTCGTAAGCAACAAGATTATTTAATTAAAAATTCTTTCTCCCAATCATAGAACGCCGTTTCATTTGTCCTGGAATAAAATCTGGTCTACTCAAATTTGGTGTTTGAATATTGCGGTTTCTAAATGCTGTACAGCAGGTAAGCAGCCAAGAAAGAACAATCTTTTGAAAGTTTTTGTGAAATCATCTTAATCAAAAATAATGAATACAGAAATGAGTATTTTTTAGTGTACATTTTATTTACGATACTCGTGAAGTACATGTTACATATATAATCCCTCTGGAGTTCCCTCCTTCTTCCTGTAGAGAACGCTCTCCTTCGACTTTTTAAAGTCCTCGTTGGTGACTTTCATACGACGCTCTCGCAGCGCCATGAGGCCGGCCTCGGTGCAGATGGCCTTGATATCGGCTCCTGAAAGATCATCCTTTGCCATGATCAACTCGGCAAGGTTCACATCTTCAGCCAACGTCATGCGAGCGGTGTGAATGTTGAAGATGCGTCGCTTTGTCTTCTCGTCCGGCAGAGGGAACTCAATCTTTCGATCAATTCGACCGGGACGGATGAGGGCAGGGTCGAGCGTTTCAATCCGATTCGTGGCCATAATCACCTTGACGTCGCCCCTAGAATCGAACCCATCGAGCTGATTAAGTAGCTCCAACATGGTGCGCTGGATTTCGCGCTCTCCTCCTGAGTTCGAGTCGTATCGCTTCGTTCCAACGGCGTCGATTTCATCGATGAACACGATGGACGGAGCATGTTCCTCGGCCACACGGAACAACTCTCGCACCAACTTGGGCCCATCACCGAGATACTTCTGAATCAGTTCCGAGCCCACCACACGCAGGAACGTGGCAGAGGTTTGGTTGGCCACTGCTTTGGCGAGCAACGTTTTACCCGTTCCGGGCGGCCCATAGAGAATGACGCCCTTGGGAGGTTTGATGCCCATCTCCTCGTAATACTCCGGATGGGTGAGCGGTAACTCAACCGATTCCTTAATCTCCTGAATCTGCGTGTCCAGTCCTCCGATATCGGCGTATGTTTCCTGAGGGGCTTTTTCCAGCTTCATCACCGTTACCATCGGATCGGTGTCATCGCCCAGAACACCGACCACGGCGTGCACCTTGTGGTTGAGCAGAACTGAGCAGCCGGGTTCCAGCTGGTCCTTATCGACGAACGACAGGATGCTCACGTAGTGTTCGCTGCCGACCGAGGTCGATACGATGGCATGGTTGTCGTCGATGATCTCCTCCAGCGTTCCGACCGACATCGGCGTTCCGCGCAGATCGTCCACCTTCGAGCGCTCCTCTTCGATCTTCTCTTCCTGGGGCTTCAGTCTTTCCTGGTTGCGGATGAACTCTTCCTCCATCAATAAATAGTCCTTGATGCGCTCCAGCTTAAGCAGCTTCAATCGGCAGCGGGTATGTGGTGTCACTTGAGGCAATTTAAGCGCCGCGTCCGGGCCCTTTGCCTTGCGCTTCTTCTTACCGACGCGAGTCGGAATCGGAGGCTCGTACTTTTTCTTCTTGTCCTTATCATCCTTTTTATCACCGCCGCTTCCGGCCGATTGGTTCTGTCCCATTGTGCAAAGGTTGCGGAAAAACTAATCACACGATTCCGGCCACTTGGGTCTTGAAAACAAAACTCTCGATGACGAGCAAAATCCCAGATTTTCGTTGTTGACGTTTGACGGCTCACACAAGGGGTCTCTCACTAAAATCAGTTCTTGCCTTTGACATCCGTGCTCACTGGAAGAATGTGAGCTGGTTATTGGAAGTGGATAAGAGTTTGTGTCATCTAGTCTCGTGTGTTTTCATCAAGCCGGCGAGGCTGGAAAATTAAATAATACCATCAGAATTAGACTTTTTACCGCGCTGCTGCTGCTCTACCTTTAGAAAACCATGCCCACGTACGAATTATCGTTAATATTACGGCAAATGGGAAGGGTAAGGAAAAACGGATTCGCTTCTTGAATATTGTGTAATACAGTTTTGCTTTCTGCTTACAGCCCGAGCTTGTCGCAACATTGAAACGCACAGCAACAGCAATCTTCGATAAAGGCGGCATCATTCGTAAACTGGACAACTTAGGAACGAAAGCGCTTCCCTTCAAAACCAGCGCCCATGGTATCGTCCATCGGACCGGATCGTACTTTGTATTCAAATTCGACACCCCACCGTCGGCAATCGATGATCTCGATGAGGAGTACGGTCGGGACGTAGATATCGTCCGGAAGCGTATCTATCGGGCGGATTCCTCGCAGCAGGAGGCCATCTCTTGTACACTGCATGAAGAACTGCTACCACCCGCGTACCGCAAGGATGTGCAGAAAATGATTGCCACTGCGGAACGAAGTAAAACCAAGAAGGTTTTCCAGTACAACACGGGACTGGATTACTACCCGTTCCAGAAATAATATGGGGAAGCCTCGTTGCTAGAAAAGTTAGTAATAAAGGTTATTTAATTATATGAAATAATTTGTCATTCAAACAATTGATAGTGATACCTCTACGGGGCGATAAAAAAGACACGATAGTTTTGTAATATTTTCCATTTTTTTGATCAGCACATAATCTAGTAGAGTGAAATCCACTCTACCACCTTAAACTTGATCACTTATTTAGTGCTAAATCCCGCGGCTTATCGCGTATCTAAGAACCGTTCGCAAACGAAATCGCTTCCATGCCCTGCGATGCGATCAGTAACCGTTCTTCCTTCTTCCGTCGTTTCTCCTTCTTGGATTCTACGACGTTCTGCTGCTTGCGCTTTCGCTTCAATTCCTGTCCGGATTTTACCATCGATTCTTCTTCACCGTTGACTGTTGGGGCGCTGCTATTTTCATTATCTTCTGTCGTAACTGGCTGTTGATCTTCGTGCACTTTGGATTTCTTGGATTTTTCCTCCTTCTTCCTTTGTTTCTCAAGGGCGCCATTCGTATTGATGTCTCCATTGCAGATTGGAGTAAGTTTCAATCGGTGGCAGAGTGTCCGATAGCAGGACATTGTTTGGGAGTTTAGATTAAATCGACGCAACGCTTGTACCTGTGCACCGATTCGGTCCCACCGGAGCATTGGTTGCTTTTTGCTTTCGTTGTGATTCTGCTGATGTTGCAGGTTGTTAAGCAGATTGTGCATTTCCAATAGCACTTGTAGCAACTCATAAAGTTCATTCTGACCGATGGTTCGTTCTCCGTTTTTACTCTCGCTCACTGCTTCCTCCAGATCAGCCATATACTTGGTCAACGCAACACAGATCGTACGTAGGGAAGATGCAGCTTTCGGTAGATCAGAGTTAATGAATCGACGGTTCTTCAACAATTCTCGTAGCAACTGCAGTGCCTGTGTGCGACGTTGCGCACGAATAGTGGCCACTTGTAGTCCATTACTTGTTAGTGTTATCCCTAGGTACCAGTTCCCACTCCAAGTCATCCGGAACAGATTCTGGAACACGTTGAATGAAATCGCTGGATTGCGACTGGTGAGATATTCAGTAAGCTGCTTGCCAAACAGCTTATCCACCTGCAAAACATCGGTGTCTCCAGCACCATTCATGCCTTCACCGTGCGTGTTACTTTCTGAGGTTGCATGTTCGTTTTGCTTCTCCAGCAGCTGGCTACAGATAACGATGAATTGGGTTGCTTTGAGCAGGTATTGGCTCCTTTCTGGAAAAGGGGCACCCTTCGCCACCTTGTCGATTAGGTCCCGGAGTATCTGGTTCAACTGGGCAGCATCTACATCGGATGCTGCAGCGCTACGCCGAAAGTGCTTGATACGTGTGAGCATGCTGAATATTTGCCGATAACGACTCAACAGCGGACCATATTTTGCTTCCTCGCGGACCGCAATCGGCAGCATTTCGAAGACGTACAGCATCAGCTCAAGACAGATGATCATGTCAGGTTCATGCTTCAGATATACATCGATCAAATCGAACACACGCATCCGAAAGTGCATTAGCACTGTATCCATCTGCTGCTCGGCTTTAGTAGGCTTTTGTTTTCCCCCTGGTTTCCGGTTCTTGCGGAAGGAACGGAAGGCCTCCGCCAGCGCCATATCCATTCGACGACCCTGCTCTTCATCAATATCATCCAGATCAAGCGATTCCGCGTCCGAATCGGGATTGGCACTCCCGAGTGCCGCTTGCACCGCCTGGCGCATCTTATCAGTAATGGTTTCCTCTTCCTCTTCGTCTCCCATGATCTCATCGTCGTCATCTTCCTCTTCCTCTGCATCTTCCTCGGTTGCTGCATGATTGGCACTAGTTTCAGCTTCTTCGCCATCACTGGATTCGTTATATTCGGAGACACCATCGTCATTTTCACCCATCTCATCATCATCATCGGACTGCTCTGCCTGACCATTCTCATCGTCGCCTTGCGCCGCTAGTGGATTCGTTTTATCCTTCAAATTGATGACCGACAGGATCTGGTTGAACGCGGTCAACGTCATTGCTCCGGAGAGATGCGGAAACACGTTACTTATTACTTTGCGTAGCAAAAGTGAGTTCTGCGACAGAAGGTTCAGGAACAGATCAACAACCACTTCTATCCATTCCGGCTCCTCAGGATCGCCCTTGGTGATGCTTTTGCGCCGCTGTTTCGCCTTGCCATCGATGCGCTTCATAACAGATTCCAGTTCAGTGATCGAGCTGTGCGCTAGCTCGGCATCATTGAACAGATGCAAACCCATGTGCATCATCAGTACGTGGAACACGGTTCTCTGTTTGTGCTCTTCATCAGCGTGCACTGTTCCACGCTTCTTAGCATCTGTTTTTTCGGTTACCGATGTGTACATGCGATTCCAATCATCAATGTGCTCTTCCGTCAAAGGATTCCGTAGTCCTTTCAGCCCATCGGGTGATTTGAATGCCTCGTGTACGCACCGCACCAATGACAGTAGGAAATCGCGTTCCTCGGACATGTTCGTATGACGGTGTTCGAGGAGATGAAAAAACACTGCTTTCGCTGTTGTAGCTAGTTCAACTTTGACTGCTGATTCCTGTTTGGCCGGCTTCAACACCGTCTTGCCATCGGCAGAGTAGAAAACTCCAAGGATGAGGAAAAAGCGAACCATCCCTAGATGCCAATCGTCGGTTTCCTTAGTCCCGGGTTCAGGAAGCAGTTGCCTCAGGGAAAGTAGACGTTGCAGCATATGAGCGGCATATGATCGTTGTGCATAATTATCCGTAGAGGAATCCAGAATAATCGCCTTCAATTCTTCGGCCACTGTTTTCAAAGTGTTTTTCGAAAACGTAGCCAACAGGTTCTGTAAAAGCTTACAGGAAGCATACTTCTCGATCAGGAGACCACCGGAGCCTTGTGTCAAACAGTGGTAAGTGGCCAAACCGATACTTTCCTCTCCCAGTTTGGGGTAAGTTTCAATGATCGCCTTGCAAGCCTCCTGATACAGTCTCCTCACGTCTTCACTAAACTTTGATAGATTTTCCAGCTTCTCGCTGAGAAGCGTAACCAGTGCCGGTTGCAGTAGCTTCGGTATAACTGAATAATCCTGAAGTCTTTCGAACCAGGTAAGGATCAAATGCGGGAACATGATGTCCCGGTACTTGGGACGACGATCATCGGGCAACGCGAGGATCGGTATGACGCCCTGTTGCCAGAAGGCGACCACTTTTCCCACCTTCAGCAACTTTTCCAACAGGCAATTGATGAAAGGATGATTGATTCCCATCGTAGAATCGATTCCAAATAGTATTTCGCCCAAGTATGGGAAGGCCTTTTCGTGGAGCAACGAAGAAGCACCAAAGTTTCGTAAAAAGTATTCGTTGTTCACCATTGCACCGTGCGGTCCATCGAGAAGAAGCAGCAGAAAGTAAACCGTATCCATCGTGTGCTGTTCCTTGGGCACGTTCAACAGCGACTCGAAGAGAGGCCAGAAGATTTGACTAAACTTGGACCCACTAATGCAGGCGGCCAACTCATTAAGGAAGGTCCAAACGAGTTTCGTCAACGTCTTGTACATCGAAGTCTTCAGGGTGATTAAGACGGTTTGTAGTTCCGGATCGGTGGCATTTTCGATTAAACCCGCCTTGATGATTGCCCCACAAACGAGCACTTTGCCAACGCGTACCTCAAATCGATGCCTCTCCTTCGTATCAGCGGATTCAGAGGGATCGTGATCGCTGTCGGCCAGTTCCGATTTAACAAGTTTAAACAGTTCTGTCACAGTCGGACAATCCTCTGCGCCTTTAAGCTGTTGCAGTAGTCCTACGAGGGCTGTATAATAGCCCACCTTGGAAACGTTCGTCGGTGATCCAACGCCACGCACCAAGCGCTTCAATGCGTACGCAGTTTCGGCCGGTTTCTGTAGGATCAAGAAAGATAAATTAGTAAAATTTGCGAGTGACGAATGAAAGACGAAAATGCTACATACTGTAATGATGGCTTCGTGCGTTGCGTCTGCCGGCTCATTGCCGGTCTGTTTATTGGCATTTCCGTCTGCGCGCAGGAATTCAATAAGCGCGCTCGCACCACGAATCCGCACCTCTTCGTCGGGGTTGCTGAAGTTTTCGAAAAACCCAAACACGGTTTTATCGAACAACTTGCCGGCCTTCCGGCCGGGTTGTTTTTTCATCCTGCTCAACAAAACCAGTAAAGACAAGCGCGTGAAAAGCGGAACACGATAGGGACACGAAAATCAAGAACGGATCACACGCACCGTCGGGTACCAAAACGCATGGCCCATGCACATGGCACACGCGGATCTGTCAAAAAGAAGGAACACGTTCAATCGCCCCAGGTAACAACCCCACTTCCCATGCAATCTTATTCATTTGCTGATAAAATTTAGCATAGAGTGTTTCGTGCGTAACCGCGTCGAGTACAAATAATAATATATTGTACGAGATAGATTTCGGGTAAAGATTCTTAAGATAAATCATTGGTGAGCCCATTTAGAGCCGGCCAGTTTGTGCATTTGCCGGTGCCGTTTTTCCGATCGTTTCCCGACCGTTAGTGGTTATCTGGGGTGAAACGTCAACTGTCAGGGAGAGAAAACCCCCTAAAAAAGGGGTTTTTCTGCACTCGCGACAAGGTTTTTCATTAAATCGGCATCATGGCAGGAAGAAGTTCACACGATAGGTAAATTGGAGTCTTTTTTACTGCGAAACTGAGCCGAAACCCGTGAAAATAGCTGAAAACCGATGGTGGAAAGTGGTTTCGTCTTTGTTCGAATGAATGTGTGGTGAAACGAGGGACGCCAACTACATTAGCGGCAGCGGCGCGGCACACCGCTTCCCAACAAAACTCGTGGTGGATGATGGCGACTACCGAAACCGACGAGGGTGACGGTAACAGCAGGAGGGGCGGAAAAGAGACAAGGGGGACATTCTGGGCCGGAAAAAGGACTCGCGTTCCTTTTTCGATGATACCTAGTAACTTATTTCGATAAGGCAGTGAAAATGGGAAATGAAACGCCAGTCCCGGTAAACCCCGCAAGCTTCTTGATTCCGTATCATGCTGGCCGATGGCCGCTCGGAGTTTGTTTTGGTTTTGTTGATTCGCGCGAATCAGTATCTACCCTTTTCTGGCTTAGTTCCCGGAAAAAGCTGTGCGGAAGTTAACCGCAACGAGCACCGAAAAATCTTGGAAACGGGAACAGCATCAGCGCAGGCGATGAGGAGTTTGCAAAGGCGCCGTCAAAGCTCTTGGCCGATGCGTTTCGATGGTCCGGAACATTTAGCTAAAAGTGAAAAGAAAAAAAAGAAAAAGAACAAACAGCAATATTACCGGTTGGCTAAAAATAGAAGGTCGCGGTCGTCAAACGTCGGACAACATCGGTCATGCGGTATTTGCCATCCGGCTGATAATGATTGATATCCTTCGAAGCTGCGAATATGCTGCATATGTTCGGTGCAGGACACGTTGACCTCTTGATTCTACCAGTTGCTTTCTTTTCCACAGATATGGAGGCGATAGGCCGCGTAAGCCTTTGCCGACGGAACCCCCGTACCTTGCGTACGTCGGCAATCTCCCGAATGGCGTCGTGCAAGGCGACATCAATGACATTTTTAAGGACTACGCCGTGAGAAGTGTGCGTTTGGTGAAGGATAAGGATACGGACATGTTTAAAGGCTTCTGCTACGTTGAATTTGAAACGGTGGAAGATCTGCAAGAAGTTCTGGAACTGGACGGATTGATTGTATTGAATGATCGACCGGAACCTCTTAGGATTGACGTTGCTGAGCAAAAGAAAAATGATCGGTACGTATCGTTCCTCAGTCTCTTCATATTTAGTTCAGCCATTGCTCGTTGCTCTCATCATTGCGCAATTTTATCGTTATCAGATTAGCTAATCATCGC
>NC_064877.1:462500-467500 GCF_943734665.1 Anopheles aquasalis | reverse complement strand
GTTTGTGGTTTGCATTAATAGTGAGTGTTCATTACTAGCGTTTTTAATCTTTTTATTCGGAAAAAAGATCCTATTTTTCTCACAAAAGTCGATAAAAGTTCAGTGTAATTCGGATTACACGTCTCAACCCGGTCATGTAAACATGTTCAAGTGTAAATTAATTTTATATTTACGCTTGAGTTTACGCTTCATGTATCGCCGGCTTTACAAACAAATCGTAGCAGAATAGTCATACAACGTCATAGCAGAATAGTGACGCTATTCTGCTGTATTATTTTGCCCGCGGGGGTCGCTTCACATGGATCCGAGTTTTGGTGTTTGTCGCGAAAGGGTTGATCCGGGGATCGCATAGCGCCGGCCGCGTTACCGTGGCGACCATTACTACCTTTGCTGTTGTTTGTTGATGGTGCTTTGCGTAATAACCTGTTGTGCATCGTCGTGCGAACTGGAAGCTGCCGAAATGTGTACACATTAAGTAAACAACTGTTTCAGATAGCTCGTAGTTCGATGTGATCAAAAAGCCCTTCCGTTCTCATTTTCTGTTGTTTTGTGCTGCGCGGCACAGACGCATAAAGTAAAGCGCGCATGATCATAGGCGGGCGCCATAAGAAGATCGATTGTTCTCTGCAACGGGGAATCCGTGGAGTTAGTTCAGAAAGTGCGTGCCGTGTGTGTTGGTTTTCTGTTCGATTCTTCTTCCTTACTTTCCTCCCGGAAGCTAAGGCCGCGTGTGTGAAGAACGTAAAGAACGTATTTTTGGAATGCGTTCCGTGGCGCCGGATGCCGTGCGTGGTATTGCGTAAGAGAGAGATATTTTGTATGGGTTCTTCGCACGGTTGTTCATCACCGGGGCACGTGCCGTTGCACTCTGTTAATTACACGTGCGACCGGCTAACATGATGCGGAGGAATCCAGACTCGTTGGGTCTCAGGAATGATTCTACCTTCTTGTTGACAAACTCACTGGTCGTTTATTTCCCTTTAACACAGAATTCTAAATCAAATTAACGCATTATTATAGGTGTGACCCAATGCTGGATGCCGTGAGACGTTTCGCAACAACTAACAGCTTTGCATAATTCTTCTTCGTGACCAATAGCGACCCATTAGGTGAAATAGGAATGGGAGCCATATGTTGAAAGCGTCGACACCGTGTCCCTTATCAACGCTCAGTAGCATGGCGAGACGGTTTACCGAGTTTTGTCCTGTTCCATGACTTTTGTGGTTTATTCTGAGCAGACACGGACATGAGCAAGCAAAACATATTTAATAATCAAACATTACACGACTTAAATGTCGCAAATTGATACTTCCGTCAGTTTTTCAACCGTCTTTTAATCGTATTCCGTTTTTTTCCTCTTGGACCGCTATCAGTCGTAATCGTGCTTCTAGAACAGAACCTGCATCCCTACAGATCCGCGTCGATCGACCGATCGGCGTTGGTGCTGAAGCATTTTTAATGCTCTCTTATATTTACATTCAAACGTTGATTATTACGGCAGTCAGCTCGATGTTAACTCATTCTTATCGCAACAGATTGATACGCGATGGGTAATGATTGTTGTTACTTGTAAACTTCGCTCGTGTCCTGAGTGAGTAACAGCAGGTTACATGATTTGCTTTACATCTGGTTGAACAATTGAATTTAATTATGCAAATTAGAATTTGAGATAATGTTAGTTGGAAATTGTATCCGATCCTCGCGCTATCTTTTACCGCAGTTCCTCACACCTAAGGTTCATACCATAAGTTTAAGAGGTAAATATTAGCTAACATTGATATAAAACGACCGTAGTGAAGGAATAACAGTCGTCTAGGTTGACAAAGGCAATATACATAGGGCAGCATTACTTCTCCACTGGATTGAATCGGTTCTTTGCACCAGATCAAGCACCTCTTATCAGCGTGGAACGTTGGGATGTAGAACACATCATTATCACCGCATGGCAAAGCCCGTAGTCAGTTGAGCAAGAACATTTGCCCTGGCCAGTTCCGTGCTAACCGTGCCCTGGCCTGTTCGTGACTTTAATTTATACTGTTCGAAGGACTTTTCTGTCGCGTGAATCGGTGCTTCTTCACGATCCAATCGAAACGATTATAGTCCACCATTAGATAGCAGACCGGTAACCAGTTACCGGCAATAATCAAAAATACGTTTCGTGAATTGACTCTACCAATTGACCTCCAAAGTATCGGGTGACCATGCTGTGCGATGGCATTTAATTAATTTTCGTTTGATTTAATTCCGCCAACGGCTGGTTATCGTAAAACTACGTTTATGAACTTCCTGTGGAAGTGCACACCTTGCGTAAACCAGCGTAAATGATGCATTTCTAGTGGGTAGCATTGCCAAAAGAGAGGGCCACACCGGATGAAGAACTGTATAGCGTGCCGACTTTTTAATGTGGAGTGATTGCCTTCGTTTACAGCTATATGGTGCCTTCGAAATTGTGATAACGGAAAGAGAGTGGTTGGTTTGTGATTATTGATTAGCTGACAGAGGAAGTCGTGGTGGAAGGAAGAACATTTCTGTTTCGATTTGTGCTTCAATCCATCCTTGAGACATGCAGTGTGTTCCGTTTAACAAGAGCGTTCACTTTCGCTTCGGTAGTAGTTAATGTGTTTAACGGTGGCGTTGCTATACATACTGCACCAGTGTTGTTACTCGCGCAATAGGAACGGCCAGCGACAGACACCGACGACAGTGATTGCCTTGGTGTGTCATCACGCTCCACGTGTTCGAACTGCGCAACCACGATGGACAGTTCCCGCAAGCCGGTGAAGAAGAATCCCCGCAAAGGAGCGTTCTGTTTGTCACAGCTATTCTTCGGATGGATTCTGCCCCTTTTTTGGCGAGGATCCCGCTTGGGTCTTGGGAAGGACGATCTGACCAAATGTCTGAAGCAAGACCGATCCGAACAGCTCGGAGATCAGCTGGAAGAGTAAGTACATTGCGCATAGCTCTATTTTATGAAAAATTGCTTGTACCACATCCTAACCACATCCTAACATTCTAAAAAAAATGTTCAACGCGTCCTCGGCATATTTATTGTTTTTCGGTTCGGAAATATATCGGTTCCTCTTGGAATGTTGTGTAATTTTTTGGAAAAATCTTTTTGGATAAATTTTGATATTCTAACGCAATCGGTATCATCTCGGCAATGGGTGCTGAGATTTATCAACTAAAATTTATGTCACTTCATATCTTTGGCCTCCAGATGCGCCTCAACACGCGCTGCTATCACATAACATTGTTTGTTACTAACCTGGGCCAAGACAGTCCAGGCAAGATAACGCTTCCGTTAACCTTGAAAACATACCATTTTGTACAACCCCTTTCCTGCAAGACTTATGATAGGATTTTTTTCACGTATATTGGGGTATACAGGTTGAGTGTTGCTGTTGTCATCCAGAGGCAGCAGATTCATCTAGTGGTCCGGTGGAGCGGATCAAAGCTCGCTTTCGAGACGACTTTTTTTTTATAGAACCGGTACTGGCGGAACCATCAAGAACCTGCCAAGTTCGGCTTGGTTCTTTTGGCATATTACGTTCAAACCTGTTTTAAATGAGAGGCAAAAACAATTTGATGATTTTTTTGTAGCCTAGAAAACAAGAATTATGAAACCGTCGTTCTAGTCGCATAAAATCGTACTTTAAATATATTCAGCCAGCTGATCGTCGCCTGATTTGATTAAAGTATGGTTCGAGGTGAAATCAATTAATCATTTCATTTAGAGCGACATGGCCGTGGGAGACAATCGACATCTTAACATAAAGTATTGCTCAACACAAATGTGGAGGTGTGGAATGTGGAATGATTTTTCTCGCAATCAGCTTTTACACAACATCGAACTAATACCCTGCAGTATTTTTTTATTTTGGCTAAAAGGGTATCTCTCTCTGTTGGTTACACGAAAAAAGGTTTGAAGAATATTACCGGCAGATAAGCTTTCGCAGGTTCACTGACTGGAGCATCGAAAGTTATTTGCACTACTGGAGGATCGGCATGAATGCCAGTGGCCTATTGGTATCAATTTCATTACTAGATAAGGTTATCATTAGCTCTGAAAGTTATGATGCATGCTACTACATATTTAAAACCATAGCTGCTGACGATAATGGATTGATTTACTGTTAAACGACTGTCACTCTAGCATCGTTATCATTTCGTTTCTTGTTTTTCTTCAACAGACAGTGGGAAAGGGAAGTTTCCCAGGCACGCATAGCCAACCGGCGACCAAAGCTACGCAATGCCTTGTTCCGGACCTTCTATAAGCAATGTTTGTTTGATGGATTTCTGATCTTCCTTTTTGTTCTTATAAAGTAAGGAGTTTGAATGCTGTCTTGTACTTTTTCCTTTTTTAATTTGAGCTTCCTCGCCTTGCAGAACTATCCTGCCCGTGGTATTGGCCCAGCTGTTGATACAGTTTCAAGAACCGACTAACTCCACTCATCTAGGAGTACAAGGATTAGATGAAATGTTGATCGTTACCCCACCGCTCCCAGTGGCCCATCCGCTGATGAGTGTTCCCGAGACCACTGAATCTCATCTGCAGGAGCTCGTGTTTGATGAAAACGCCATGATCAATCGTCGGCGGCGTAAGCGACGCATTCGCATAGATAATGATTCCCCAGCTCCCGGCAACAGCATTGGTATGGGCACTGGCCAGCAAGGTAATGTTAACTGTACTTTTTAATATTGTTTATTGTTTCATTCGAAGCGCGTGCATGTTTTATGTTGTATATAGTCGAAGTCGGAAGTTCTTATGCTAATAGGACAAATGAAGGCGCATTCTACCTAATGAACTCTAAGCGGACCTTATCATCCGTTATCAATTTCCTTTGCGCAAACCACAAGAAAAAAGTGTATAATTGCTGCTTTTCTCTCGTTACCGCATGATTTCTAATTTCAAGATGAAACATGGGAAACAACCATGCCACCGGATGGTCGGTTGGAAGCCGATGAGGGAACGTTCGATTCAAACGCACTGGTTGGCGCAA
>NC_064877.1:437500-457500 GCF_943734665.1 Anopheles aquasalis | reverse complement strand
GAATTTCCAACACCCGGGTGCCCACGGAATCGAGGCCTGGACATGCTGCACTGTTGGGAGGTAATTTGAATCGGCAGGGAGTCTCGCCGCTAGCTTGATAATGCTACGCTACTTCTCTGTTTCCAGGCGTGTATGAAGATCCGAGCGCTGTGTTCAAGGGATGGAAGGAAAACCCGGTCGAATTCGATTCGGTCCTGAATCGTTCCAGTGCAAGTTGGTGCTGGGGAAGTCCGGATATCGTGAACATGTTTTCTCGTGGAGCTACCGATGGCCGAGTCCACACGGATGCGTATGCAGCTCGCGATGAACTGTTCACACAGTCCGCCAACACTTCGTTGCTGGATATTTGGGTCTTCGACCGAGTAAGACGGTTTCTATCCGATACCGCCACTAGTCAGGACGTACTCGCACGGAAGAAAGTTATTTTTTTTCTCCATCTTCTCGGCCTAGACACAGCCGGTCATGTATATAAGCCAAACTCTTTGTAAGTGTGCCAGGAATCGTATCTGTTCCCAAGCCCCGTGGATTAACTTTTGGATGCAATCGTAACAGACTGTTTGCCGAAAATTTGATCACCGTCGATAAAGGCATTGAATCGACAGTGGAACTTATGGAACGCAGCACTGGATACGATGGAAAAACGGCCTATATTTTCACGTCCGATCATGGCATGACTGATAAGGGATCGCACGGATCAGGGGATACGTTTGAAACGGAAACACCATTTGTAGCGTGGGGTGCTGGCATCGGACGTTGGAATAGAACGACTCTGAAAACAACTGATGAGAGGTAAGGAACTCATCCTTTCACCAGACGTATAGTTCTGACAACTTTCCCAACAACAGTACCTCTCTACAACTGGATGGACACAGCATTCCCGTTGCTCAGTTTAGTCAGGCAGATGTAGCCCCGTTCATGTCTGCTGTTCTGGGAATAGCCGTACCAAAGAATAGTTTAGGAATATTACCACGGCAGTTACTGAACGTTTCCGAGGTAAGCAAAATAGCAAGAAGGTTTTCCTGTTTCCAAACGTTATTTGGCCAAATCTAACTTTTTTTCCTATATCAGGAGTACGCAACATGGGCAATGTGGAACAATGCAGAACAATTACTACAACAATACTATTACTGGCAGAATGAAGCCGAACAAAAAATGTTCCAGTCGCTCGCCACAACGAAACAGAAGAACTTTAAAATAATGATCGAAAACTTTGTTGGACAAATTGAAAATTTAACGGAGGAAGGAAAATATATACAAGCCGTAAGTATAGGCATCGGGATGTATCACCTCGTTCCTTCACGAACTTTATGGCGATTGCCGTTTTGATGTTTCAGCAAAAACTGTGTGATATGCTTATGAGTCTCACCCTGGAAGCGATTCGATACTTTCAAACGTACTATCAGTCCGAGTTGCTGTTTGCTTTAACGATGATGATGTTGGGATGGATACTGATGCTTACCAGACAGACGTTTACTGTTGCTAGCAAGAATAATCCTGAATCTCCCTCCAACAATACCAGCCGAGTGGCAGGCTATGTGTTAAGCGGATTAGTTGGTTTTCTTGTTTTAAGTCTTAACATCGGTGAGTATCCATCTTAAAAATAACCCAGCTTCGATTTTATGATTAATGAAGAAATCATTTGTTTGCAGCACAAAAAACTCCTTCGTTGGCAATTTTCTATTTTCTAGCTCCTGTAGCTGTTTGGGGCTACATTATCATACAATGGCGAGAGTACAAATCCCTGTTTACGCTCCAATGTATATTCTATGGTCTAGGATTCATAGTTTTTGCAGAGGCACTGGTAAGGATGCAATTATCATAGGGTTTAAACGAAGGGTTTTAAAATCCCTATTGATACCTTTTAGGTATTTTCATTTATGGAGCCGCGCCTACTGGGCGTCCTTCTCTTTGTACATTGTTGTGTTGTAACAGTTGGAATGAAAAGCGTTGAAAATGATGGCTCCAATATGGTGCGATCGGTCAGAGTTCGATGGATTTGCGGTTCGCTTCTTCTGATTGCATTTCCTCTGATCCCAAAAGTTGGTCGTATCGATTCGAACGTTTACTTATTGTATGTACACGATATCACAATTATTACACATATAGACTTGTGATGATTATAAATTTCTGTTTTAGAATCATATCTATCATTGTGTGGACCGTTGCGAATATGACAATTATTCGTAACTTAACTCTTCCACAATTTGTGACACGCGCTAGCATAGTTGTGCACCTATTGAACGCCGTTAATATGCTGTATATTATCTACGTTATCGAATTAAACCTCTCGATCCCACTGCGGAATCGAGCACTATGCTGGATATTTTCTGGTAAGCCACATAGGATCGTGAAAATCGATCGTTACTAAACAATTTACGCAGTAATCCCATGCAATATATAATACACTTCGTTTTTTGCAGTGATAGGATTACTGATGCCACTATTCACACGTAGTACTATTGCTGACCGTACGTTGGGTTTGATTAGCGGTCTAAGTATCCCATACACGATGCTTTCATTGTCCTACGAACCTCTGTTTCTCCTCTCCTTCTGCCTAACGCTTTATGGTTGGCTAGAAGCAGAGTGTCTCATCACTCATGGAACTTTAACGGTAAGATGCTAAGATTACGTATAGAGATGGAGTATTACTATTTCTTTTCTATCGCTCGTTTTGCAGTTCCATAGCACACGGTTTCATTCGTCACAAAAACATACGCTATCGATCGGTGTGCAGCAAACTCGCCAAACATGGGCCTTTGTAAGGATAAATACCATTTATTTTTTAGCTCAATCGCTAATCATCACTGATCATGTCATTTGTCGTATTAAAGATACTGTTGCTGTTAACATCGTTTTTTGGGACGGGCAACCTGGCGACGGTCAGTTCGTTCGATCCGAACTGGGTTCGATGTTTCGTAGCAAGCTTTTCTCCCTTCACTATGATGGCCCTAATTATACTTAAGCTGTTGATTCCGGTTGTGCTCGTCGTGTGTATTTTGAGAGCTATCGTGATCGTAACATCCGTACGTTGGCAAGTCATATCAAATGAAACAAATCCAATTGAAACAAATCCTTTTTCGTTGGCAGGTTCCAAAGAATAAGCTGTTCACACTTACGCTTATCTTGTGCGATGTGATGTGTTTGAACTTTTTCTTTCTCGTCCGCAACGAAGGCTCGTGGCTGGATATCGGTACCTCGATTTCTCATTTCGTCATCATGCAATGCACGACCATCGTGGTGATGATGCTCTACGAATTTTCCCGCCTTATAACAGAATGGTCCTTCGTGGATGCAAACACCCAGCCAGAAGGTTTACCCGTTTCCAATAAAGTGAGAATTGAGTGAACAGAAAAATATGATGTTTCATTATCAGTCTTTTACCCACCATTCGTTTTATCGTTGTAGATAACGCGACGAAGGAGTGTTTAATTTTTCGCAAAAATAAAGTTAGCGAAGAAATCGCCACAAAGGACGTTCCAACAAAGCGAATCAGTCTACCGGATGGAACGAGTACTGAACAAACAGGTACAGATACAGCTCTCGCTTATCGAGAACCTGCTTAAGAAACGAGAACAATTACCATTGGGTTAAGGATTTTTCTAAAGTAAGGTCGACCAGCAGAAACCAGCAGGAACCTCAAAACACATAACACAGATAGACATAACACAACAAAGCAGATAAGCGAAATAGAACGCATACGTTTATAATCGTTGCTTTTCGTGGGTTTTTCGATGCTGACTAAGCGTGTTACTCTTGGTAAACGTTTTTCCACAAATATCACAAGCGTAGGGACGTTCGCCACTGTGGATTCGACGATGAGCTGCCAGATCGCCATGCTGTGTAAATCCTTTCCCACAAGTCTCGCACGTGTACGGTTTCTCGCCAGTATGCGTCCGCATGTGCAGCTGTAACAGATATACCCTTCCAAACGGTCGATTACAGACAGTGCAAATATGCGGCTTTTCTTGCGTATGCGAACGAACATGCACCTCGAGATTGCTTTTTTCGGTAAATTTTCGGCCACAGATTTGACAATGATGCGTTTTGATGCCCAAATGGCGTCGTTCGTGTAAATCCTGACCCGTAGGTGTGGAGAAGCGCTTGCCGCAATATTTGCACTCAAACGGCCGCTCTCCCGTGTGCGTGCGCGAGTGCGCTAACAGAGCGGAAGCGCAGATGAAGTTCTTGCCACATTGTGGGCAAGGGAAAGTTTTTTTGCGTGTCGTTACTGTTCCACTACGCCGCTCGCTGGTTAAACTGCTCCTTTGTGATGGGTTATTGGACGTCATGGTTCGTCGACATTTTGATTCGTGAAGGCTACAATCATCAACACTGAAAGACAATTTGTATTATTACTAATGGTCTGAGAAAGCTTACATTTAACTCTTCACAAACCTGTCGAATGTTTCCAAACAATGTTTACATGCAATCATTTCGTGCACCCGAAGATGTATAGCAAAGTTTTTTGTTAGAACAAATGATGCCCCACATTGTTCGCAATAGTGTTCAAACTGTTTCTGTCTGCGTTCCGTTGCAGAATTACTATCGTAATCGTCATATGCACCGAGTGGCTCGGCAACAGTTTCATCCACCATCTCTTCCTCTTCTATGTAATATTCCGTATCGCCATCCGTTTGGTTGTCCAAAAGCAAAACTCTCTGTATTGATGAATTCGCGGATGGTTCCTCGAGCAAACCATCTTCGGCGATGGTGACGAGGGAGCTATTTGCGGTGTTTCTTTCGTTTGTGATAATGCTATTCAGATGCTGTGTGAACTGTTCCGCAACCAATCCAAGTTCTTCATGAATTATGTCCTGTTGAATATGCTCCTCTTGGTCACCCTCCTCGATACAATACAGTGACATATCCTCGCCTGTTTCGCACTCCTTTGGTCTTGCCAGCTGACTGACTTCACAATCGTCCACAAGCACACACTGCACCACAGTAGCATTTTGTGTTGCCGTTCCGGTTGAATCCTCTGCGGAAGTGTCTGGTGTAATTATTACATACGACGCATCACTTTCCGATTGATGATTTTCCGGATCCGCAATCGCATCGATAGATACTGCATGGTCGTTGCAATTCAGCTGTTCCATCACCAAACTGAGCAACAATGAATTTGTCTTCTGGCAACGGAGCGAGAACCGCTCCGATTTGGCCACACTGTCAAGACAGTTAAAACAAATCTGTTTCGAATATACATCATTTTGCAATATCTGCAAGAGAGTTTCGGAAGATATTGTAAGTCTAAGTAATCTGGACACCACGTTCAAATGGATCATATGCTTACCGTGACCCTGCCGTGGCGCTCGATGAGGTCGCTGATCTTGGTCCCGAACTCGTCCAAAACATCGAATATTTCGACCATATTTTGATCCTCAAGTAAGCAGCAACGACAGGCTTCCGGTAAAATAACTGTGCTGGTTTCCATTAATGTCGGATTCTTTTGTTAAAACTTTATAATTTCTGCATCAAAAGTGACGATTTTTCTGAGCGTTTTCAGCGAACCACAGCAAAATCTATCCGGCTTAAATATCTGTTGACAGCCACCGGCCCCGCGGACAAAATCATACAGCAGAATAGCGTCACTATTCTGCTGTATGATTTTGCCCGCGGGGGGAGCTAACAATGCATGTTTATGCACACAACTTAAAAAATAAAAAGGCGCAATTTTCAGTTTAAAAATGTATTCCCTGATAACTCGTAATTTCAATTTCGTAAAGAAATAACACACAAAATGCGAACCCAGTTAATCGGGGTTACATTATATTTTATTCGCTTTTCTATGCATTTCAACGAATAATGATTGTATGGTAAAAAGACAGAGGAGAAAAGAAAATTTTAACTGGTAACGCAGTCGCGATCAACGCAGTTTTAGAAGGATAATTAGTACTTATACTTGAAATTCATCTTGAACAAGTACTTGCAATTGACCTGCGAAACGTCGTAAACAATATACTCGTTGTACAACAATGAACTGCTCAATTTTCCATCGGTCACACCTTTTCCGAGCGGAATCTCTACACCGTCCGGGCGCACGTGCGCCGCTTTCGGATCCGGTTGTGTGCGACCGATACCCTTTACGCTGTGCTTATTTGCCGGCAGCTTGTTCACGTAGTGAGCGTTCGTGTACTCTTGCATATCGCCCAGCGCTACCTCGCACAGCAACATCAATCCAGTTGAATCCTTTGGATTTGTGCAACAGTAATTTGCCGATTTAGATACCATGTCCGCAAAGTAGATGCCCTTGCCGAACATGTACCCGGTAACCGGTGCCTCCGGAGGTGCGATCTTTAAGCCGTGCGTCAAAATACCCACAAAGTTGGTCAATCGCGAACCGTGCCATAAGAGCTTGCGATTGTGCAGATTACTGAATGGTTTGTACCGACGATCCTCTCCCTTGCGTTTGATGCGGAAAATTTCCTGAATTTCCAACTCGTAATCCTTATGTGTAGTGGCGTGCGTATTGCGCACATACTCTTGAAGTATCTTGAACTCTTCCGTATCGCGCTTCATCGGCTCGATCTCCGTCTTTAACTGTTCGTAGTGCACGTCCAGTGGATTCTTCTCGTTGTTTGATTCGCCCTTGCTCAGCAACGAGTAGGCGACCTCGATCTCGATCAAACTTTCCAGCATGTCTTGCTTGGATTTCACTTGCTCAAGCGTATCCAGCACCTTCGGCGCGGAAACTCCAAAGTTATGCGGAATGAACGAATAGAACCGGTTCGAAGCATCGATGAACTGGGCATTTGATCCACTGCCAGTGATCAGGTCGGATAGCTCCGAGAGTATTTTCATGGCGGATTGAAGTTGCCTCTGCGATAGCTTTCCTAACGGCATTTTTTCCATATCTAGCTCGAACTCGAGCAAGACCCGATTCATGGCTTCTACGTCGAATAACATTCGGATCAAATCCTGCACCTGGGAGGGAATTTTAGCGGGAACTGTGTTATCCTCCGTCAATCGTTTCATTTTCATTTCGCCATAATCGATCTCGACTGGGTAGAACATGCCCGGCATCTTGCTATATTCGGTGTTATGCTTTCGCCATTCGTTCCCTGTTTTCTCATAGAACAATTCAGTGAAAGCTATAATAGCATCCATCGCGTTGCCATAGTCCTGCACCTTAGTGCCACCGATCGTCGTTCCGATACGACCCCAAGACCTGAACAACCAGAACCTAAAGATAAAAAAAGGCATAAAGAAACCATTAATAAACAAATCCGTTGCTAGTGTTCTCCCAAGACATACTTGTTACGATTATCAGCTTCAAGTATCTGCAGTTTGTAGAAGGAGTTCTTGTCTTGCTGGATGTCAACCTTGTTTAGCACGCAATTAAAGATTGTGTCTCCCTTCCGGAACACGTGCGCTTTGTCTGCCAAACCAGAGTCGGGATCAACGACCAATCCGCTCTTAAGCTGTAGCTTGACCTTGGTGGGTACCGATTTTTCATAAATGCTTTTCTTCGAGCGCGATTTGCTTTCCTCCTCTGCAGGTATACGTGTATGAGGGTCCGAACCCCAATCGCAAAGGGCTCGGCTAGTGATGAAGGATAAAGCGTTGCCCGTCTTTGCATCCTCCAAAAACTCTTCCGGCACCACCTGAATCTGAAATTCTTTGGCTTCCTCCATGCGCTTGCTCATTCCATCCACTTCTTCTGGCGTGGATATGATCGCTGCCGTATGGTTAGTGATCTTGGTCACCACCTTCCCACCCATTTTCTGAATTTTTAGTTTAAGCTTATCCTTTGGAGTAGCCGTTTTACCAAGGATTACGAATTCCATATTGTAGAGTGGAGGCTTCTCGCGTTTCACCTTTGGTTCCTTTACTTCGGATGCCACATCTTCTTCTTTTTTCAGCTTGGTCGTAACTGTGCTGACGCTTGGTGGAACATAGCGAATCAGACGATCACTCACGACGGATTTATAGGATTTCAAAAAAGCGTATTCCGATTTGATATCCGACGGTATTTTGGTTTTCTTCCGGGCCGGAACCTTCTCCGCATGCATACACTTGGTCCATTCAGTAAGATTTCCCTCACAAACATATGCCGACTTTTGAAGAGCAAACTGGCCTCCGCATTTAGAGCATCGTTCAAGGGCACCGAACGTTATTATGTCACATACTCGGTCCAGCACCGGATCGTTACCTTCTGGCACCTCCTGATTATTGTACTCTAGAATTTCGATTAGTTCCGACTTCTTCACGCCTAGGCTCTTTAACTTATCGCGGATTTTATAGAACGCTTTCTGCTGCTCGGCCATCTGTTTTTCGTTTGCATCGTCGATAGCCTTATCAACTTCATCCTTCACTTCTTCTTTCACCTTTTTCGCTGGAACATCTTCCACCTTGATGGGCCTACAGAAACGGATAAGATATTATTCACTTTGGCCGCTAGTTTAAAGAACTCCTTTTTCCTCTTTATCGACTTACGGAAGAAGTTCTTTGAGCTGATTTTGATCTGCTTTCTTCATCGAACGGAAGCCTGGAAGAGAGTCGGCCTTGTCGAAGTATCCCAATTCGGCGCGCAGTTTGGCGAAGCATTCCGCATGATGCCATAACGGTTGTCCGCCGTACTTCATGCCAACCTCAGTATCGTATGCCACCTTCTTGATGCGTACCTCATCTTTCAGGATTTTCTGCTCGCACCCCCGGCAAAGTGCCCGACCCGAGGCAGCATACTCGACGCCATAATCCTTTAGCGCTTGTCCTTCGGCTGCTGAACGTTTCTTGCCTTTTCCCTTCGTCGCCGTAGGTACGACGGTAACGCTGGCAAGGGTCGCTAGCGATTAAAAATCAAGAAAAAGCATGAGATAACCGTGGTACGTTGATATAGTACATTATTATGTTACCTATCTTATCACGTAACTTCTTTTGATCCTCATACCGCAGAGCCTCGAAGTGTGCTACGTCGCCCTCGGTGCTGGGTCTTTGCTTTTTGAAGAAACAATCTTCATGGTACCACTGCGCCACCTTTCCGTCGTGCACCGGCGATTGGACCATAGCGGCCAGACGCAGAACATCCTTGTCGATTTTCTGTTTGCAAAGTCGACAGGAAGCACGGTTGCTTTTGGAATATTCGGCCAGGAAAGGGAGCTGTTGCGCATCCATTTCTACTTTTCACGACGGACACGAAATTTCACGACCACGGTTTTTCCAGAGCACCAAGGCCTTGCGGTTGTGCGGCGTTGAGCGCGGTTGTTTGACAGGAGCGTGGCGGGAAATCGGCGCTGCCACAAAACCAGGTCCCGGGGGTTGTTACGGGGGTTGCTTTGTCAAAAACGTCAAAGATAAACAACAAATTTGTAGGCCGCCAGAAGACTGGATTTGTGGAAATTTGGAGTTTTTACTTTTTACAAAAGCGCACCAATCGCATAGTCATCGTTTTTCGTGTGCTTGAGAAATTTGAGAACATCCCGGAGTCGAGTGAAAATGAGTGAGAACGATATTTCCAAGATGAAGGTAAGCATTTTGCTGGCAACGGCGTCCTCGAACGGTGTTTCACTTTTTTCACTTCGCAGGTAGCGGATCTGAAGAAGGAATTGAAGGCCCGCGGCCTAAGCGTAATGGGGAATAAAAATGAACTCGTGGATCGGCTGCAGTGTGCTCTGTTAGGTTAGTCCGTTTTGCAAAAGGATCCAACATAGATATGCTACTAACGTTCGCGCTCTTCTAGATGGCGGCGATGTGCTGGAAGACACGGCCAACTCGGAAGATTTGCTGGACGATGACGATTTGAACGACGACTTGCTCGATGAGGACAAGGATCTCACCGATCCGGTTGGTGAGGAAGAGCAGATCCTGATGTCTCCGACGCCAAGTGAGAAATCAAAGTCCAAGTCTCCGGAGGAACCACTGAAATCTCTCTCGATGGTGCAAGAAACGCATTCTACGGACACTGATACGGCGTCGGCAACGTCCCCGCCGAAAAAGATAGCATTGAAAAGAAACATCTCCATTACGAAGCCTGTTCTCCCTGTGCTGGACTCTACTTCTTCTACACCAGCATCGGAATCAACGGAAGAGCCGAAGCCCCAGCGCCAGGCCATCAGTGCAGGCAGTGGAAGCGATGGTGAACCGGAAAAGAAAGTCATCAAGCTTGGCCAGCTGACTGCGCTAGAACGGTTGGAGATGCGTGCAAAAAAATTTGCCAAAACGGAACCCTCGCCATCAGCCGCGACCACCAGTACAAGCAGCGTAGTGACCTCTGGAAAAGATAAACTGCAGGCACGCGCAGCAAGGTTCGGTCTTACTGCAGATAGCATCCAAAGCAACAGCAGCAGCGCTGGGCCGACCGGAGGTAGCGCTCCGGCAGCATCAATTGATGCACTTAAAAAACGCGCGGAGCGTTTTGGATGTTCAGTTTCATCGAAGATGTCGAAAATTGAACAAGAGGAGAAGCTTGCCAAGCGACAAGCTCGTTTTGCACAACCGGCTTCGGTGGCGAACGGATCTGGGAAGACGGCCAGTGTCAACTCGATCGATTATGCCGAAAAGGCTAGACAGCGGTTGGAACGGTTTAAGACGGCCGCCTAAAATTGAATGAGCGATGGCGTCTCATATGTCCACCGGAGTAGCAAGAAGGAGCATCATGGCAAATATACCGTAACACAAGTTGAGTAGCGCGTTTATACTCTAGGAATAAGAACAAAACCGCTGAATTAGTCGGACATTTTCAATAACTCTGCACACGGTTGAAGGCAGTGTGTTCGCGTGTTTGCAACTTAATGAAATAAAATATCAATATTGTCACAGTATTCGTGACAAATTCTATGGTTTCCGTGAACAACAGAACTCATTCACTCTCACGTGTTATTGCTGTTGTTCCCATTTCTGTGGAAATAATGGTGAAGCGTGCAATTATCTTTAAAAAATCTTTTTATTCGTTATTGGCAAATCAAAATGTGCCTTGCGTATTCACATACATTATTGATTCTTCAGTGCTAGATGCATATATATAAATTGTATGAAGCAGGATTCCTTGCGTCCGATCACAACGCTGAACCGGAGTGTTGAAGGAATAAGATGTGAATCGGATTGGGTGAAACTAATGAGACATAAGAAAGGAAAGAAACAAAATATCGGCAACTCTCGGATCGTTGCACACCAGTGGTGATCGAGGCGCCAGCCTTCTGCATCGGATACTACAATTACACGAAAGGGAAACGGAAACGAGCGGAAAACATGGAATGAAGACGCCAAATCTAATCACGGAGCTCCGCCCTCGACCTCACTGGCGGGGACATCCGGTTCTTCGTCGTTGTACATGTTTTCGGCCATCTGCCAAACTTGCATTATGTTGTCCTCCGACACCGAGCAGATGACCCACGGTTCGTTGGGATTCCAGGAGAAGTCCGATATCTTGGCTGTGTGTCCACCGTGAATGAACAGCAGCTCAGGTGGGCCGTCCTCGGCGTCTTCGGTGCTCTGCTCTTCGCCAATCTTCGACAAATCCCAAACGTGCAGCCTGCGATCGGTACCGGAGGAGGCGAGAATAGTTTCGTTATGCGGCGACCACTGCACCTGGAAAATCTCATCTTTGTGCGACTCGAACGAATGTAGTTTAAGTTTAAGGTTGCGCAGATCCCAGAGGGCCACGGTTTTATCAGCCGATCCGGTTGCCAGAATGAACTCCGAGTAGGGATTGAAGCTAAGGCAGTTCACCTCAGCCGTGTGTGCGTCCACGGTGTGGGATGGTTTCGAGGTATTGTTGCATCGCGTATCCCAAATCATAAGCTTCTGATCGTCGGCCACCGATCCGAACAGTGATTCGTGCAGCAAGTGCCAAGCAACATCCTCCACCACGGCGGTGTGGCCAGTGAAGATATTTTTCGCATCAATAATGCGGTGCTCCTTTGGTGTGGCATTGATGTCCCACAGACAGATCGTATGATCGTCACTGGCCGATAGCAGATATCCGTTCAGATTCGGGTTCCACGACAGTCCGTATCCCTCCTTTTGATGACCGCGGAGTCGAAGATCCGGGTGGCATTCGCCGCTCGGTTCCGGTTTACTCGGATGCTTTGTGTAATCAAACACCAGTACGTCGCTCGAGGGAGTTTTGGTGGCAATGACGCACGGATTTTGCGGCATATAACGCGCCCGGTTCACTTCACCTTCATGGTTGATCTTGATTTCGATCTCGATCTTACCCGACACCGATCCGAACCCACCGAACTCTCCCTTTTCGTTATCGAAGTGACTCGTATCGAACTGGGCATCCTCATTCGGCAACTGAACACTTGCAATCAGCAGATGATTCTGCTCGTCCGAGGTATGGGTGCCCAAGATAAGCCGATGTACGGAGTAGTCCTTCCCCTCCGGCTTCGTTACATCCGGCAACCACTGGGCGGTCAGGGATGGCCATTCGAGCGCGTGTGTCATGACCAGGTCGTACAGGAAAGGGGTGTTTTTCTTCCAAATTTTGTACTCCTCATTGATGACGCGCTCCTCGACCGCATCATCGAAGGCTTCCGCTGTAGAACGGATAAGAAAAAGAAAACATGAAACCCATGAAGATCCGTAGGGATCAGTGTGCAATTTTAGCGAAGCGAAAATCCATTTTCCACTTACCGCCATCAGGTCGTTCGCCCATTTCAACACGTAAAACTCAACAACCAGCAACGGGTGACAAAATAATTTCCGGCGTCGTTCTGCTCCTGCACTCCCGCCAAATTGCTAGCTTTCTTCTCGGCGACCGGAAAGCGGAAAGCGGTGTTGGCTCCGAAACAGCAAATATCCTTGCCGGTTTTTCCAGAGGCACTTTCGACACGAAATAATCGTGCGTTTTGATCTCTTTTCCTGTTCCGTGATTTCGTACTCTCGCACCATGCACAAAAAAGCGTTCCCAGAATTCTGCCGCACGCTCTAGCACAAATTTGGAATATGGCGGCCAGCCCAGGTGGCCGCATTGGCTTGGTGAAACGGGAGCTCAAAGCCGGCAGAAGCCTGACACATTGACCAATTTTGGTGCCTATTGGTACGCACGTGAATCGAGCTGGACGCTAGCTCAGGTACATTGGTCAAGCCATTTGAAAGCGGATCCGCTCTCCGTTTCCTTGACAACAACGGTCGGCGGCTTTATCAGAGTAAACAAACTTAATTAAACTTCACTTAATTTGGTTAACAGTCTTTCGCAAGATAATTTGGTTGCAAACACAAACGGTCGTGTGAAATAGTGATTTTTGGTATTATAATTTTCTCAAAATGAGCAAACCAGGACAGTGTGGACAGGTAAGTGTGTTTGGCGAAAAAGCACTGATAGGATCCTTCAAACCCACCCGGCACTTCTCCGAATTAATTTTAGAGCGCCAACGGATGCAGCGTGTATTTGGGGGAATGGTACCAGAAGGAGGCCGATCTAAACCGCCAGCTGGTCGTCAGCTTTTTTCCCAGCGATAACTCGGTGGAGTTGATTGATGTGAAAACTAGAAAAACGTTTCTCCGCCGCACCAAGATCGAGGAACTGAGTGAAAACGATTTTTTCATCGGTGCCAAACTCCTGATTTTCGGAAAGCACATCGACATTCTTGACTTTGGTGACCAGAAGACCCGAAGCAAGAAAGCCAACGAGCAGCTGTGAGTAGCATGAATAGCAAGAGCTTCAGAGCAATAGATCACCTTTTAGTAATTGATTTCTTTGCCATTTTTCAGATCCTTCGGTATGATTAAGGCCGAAGCTCTGCTGCACTTGGGAGAGATACTTTCAAAGATACACGAGGCGGGCCTTGGTGTTCGACGGTTGGCGATGTTGAAGATCGATGAAAACTATTCCTCAATGCTCAAATCTGTGCGTTCAGATACCTCCGGTTTAAGCTATCTTATGGACTGCATGCCGAGTCAATCATTCGTAGCCCTTGAGATCATTGGCAAAAACGCGTACAATCAATATCGTGAACTGTGTGGCCCAGAGTCTGTATGTGAAGCCAGAGAAAACGCTGCCAACACCTTTCGTGGTCTTTACGGAGCCGATGTGTACTGTTCTCGATCGCCGGATGATGCAGCTAATGTAAACCTTTTTGTTAATCTCACTTGCACTTGGTAAGTCATTGGCATTCACTTCCTTTTCTGTTCCTCGTGCTGTTTTTCAGGAGTCGCGTTTTATATTCCAAAATAATGATATCAAATTAGTGCTGCGCTCGTCAGCACTATTCACAAATAGTACGTTATGCATTATAAAACCTCATGCTGTTCGAGAGGGAAAAGCGGGAGATATCATTACAGAGATATTGCGGAAAAAATTTACAATAACTGCTATGAAAATGCTCCACTTTGAGCGAGCCAATTGTGAGGAATTTTTGGAGGTATATAAAAGCGTCGTCCCAGAGTATGAGGTAATTCATTAGCTTCGTAAATCAATGGTCCATCCAGTATACCACCATTGTTAGAAGTATTCTATTGAGCAAGACCCTCGATTATGTGCATTTTAGTCGATGGTTATGCAAATGATCAGTGGGGACTGTATTGCCATGGAAATTACGAACAAATACGATGATAGTTCCAGCACATATCAAAGTTTCCGCGACCTCTGCGGTCCTGTATGCCCGGTATGAGCACAAGAAACTAATATAGACCGTATAAGGCATGTAACATATTCTTTTCCTTCGCAGGAAGTTGCCAAACTGACGAGACCACAAACTTTGCGGGCTCAATTCGGTAAGAATAAGGTAATGAATGCAGTTCATTGCACTGACTTGGAGGAGGATACTGCGTTGGAGTTGGAGTATATTTTTAAATTTTTAAACTAAGAAAATTCTGTAACATAAATGATGTGCTTTGTTTGAAATGAAATAAATTTGGTGTGAGTTTCAAGTAACCCGTAAATCTCGTATGGTTGACTTCGTATCACAAAAAACGAAACCAAGTCGCAATCAACAAGTGTAGTAATGAAATTGGATTTCAGTTTAATTTCGGTTGCTACCAGCATAGCGTATCCTAGAAACGGTGGTTGGAAACTCGGTGGTTGTCATGGGGAAAGTGTTGAATCCTAGAAGCATATTTAAAAACGAACCAGTAGAGCAAAGAAGCCATTTTCTCAAAATGAGCAAACCAACAGGACAGAAAAAATTGAAATCGGCTTTGACGAAACCAAAAGCCGCTTTTACATTTGCTCTGGGCGAGTAAGTAATATTGGAAATAACGTGCCTGAGTCTTTTAGTGCATCGGTTTTTTCATTCTTTCTAGAGAGCGGAAAAAGCGAATAGCAGCAAGAACACGAAAACTGAACACTCCACAACCGATTGATTTGGATGTTCTGATAGAGGACAGAATAAAACAGTTGAAGGATAACAGCTTCATATTTCTCAGCTATGCCTTCTCGAAGAGCAGTGAACTATTTACGCCGTACAGTTTTTTGTGAGTGGCTTATTCGGCTAGTGGCTAGTTCCCATGGGCACTATTCCTTCATCCTATACTGTTCTTTGCAGGGAGGTTCCGTTTAGTAAAGCGGACAAGCATGAGTACTTCACTGTTAGTCGCCATGGCGTTACGTATTGGAGTGACACTGAAAATCATTTTACCGAGCTCGATGCATGGCTGACTGAATACCACAATTATCTCAGGCTGAAAGAGATTGCCTCCTTCAAGCATTATCGCCAGGCAAAGGCATTCCGGACATGGCAGCGAAACATAAAATGGTATAAATTCGAAAATGCCCGTCAAAAAATCTCCGAATCGGCATTTATTGCTCTGCCGCGGCTGGCACGTGCTTTGCTAACGATGCAGGAGGAGTTTGTTCAGTTGGTTGCGTTTAGATTCTTCGATGTATCCGTCGCGGAAAACTGGCATCTTCCTTACTTTATTGAAACTCAAATGATGACCTTTGAGAGAGTTCGAGATTTGCTGCATCAACTGCACGAGAAAATGCGTCGGGTTTTATGTAAGTAACCTATGCTTGGCGTCTTACTTTAACATCTCTACTGAACAGGATCTATTTTTCGTAAAGACGAAGCTTGTTGCAATACGTTGATTGATCGAGGTTTCTCCCCTCACGATGAAGCACTCAATGTGACTAACAAGAAAAAGCTAAAGGACATAATGAGCTTCACGGAAAGGGCCAATAAAAGGAAGCTGTGTGGCTTACTGACCCGGTTCCTCGGTTGTGCCGATCAGATGATGATCACGTTGCTGCATCAAATTTTACGCGAGTCGTTTAGGAATCTTGCAAAGGTTTTCTCCGCCTACGTTAACAGTAGTTCGAATACTGGGGGAGTTCATAAGGCTCCTTTTATGAACGTGGAGCTGATGCTCAAACCGAATCGTATAGATTTGGATCCATCGCTGGAAATAACGCTCAGAATGTTTGAAGACTTGACAACGCTGGTCATGGAAACTGTTTATAAAATTGATCGATTTCAAGGCGATAATTTTTTTGAAATTTACACGCAGTAAGTCCTGAAAGTATAGCCGTCAAGCAACATATTTTTACAAAGCAATCTTTTTGTTTCTTACAGCCCGACTATTATGGGAAAAAAGGAAGATCGCCTGTATGAAAGCCCACCAAGCTTGGATTTTATTATCAGCAACGATACACAGCTGTTGAGAGATACGTAAGCAAATCCTACACAGCTGTAAAATTAAACCATATTTGTAAATTTAACACAAATTGCAGCAAAACAATCCTTGACGATATTATGGAGGCTTACGGTAATGTAGAGGAGTATGTGCTGCAGTTTGATCGTATCCGTTTATCATATCAAGAGAATCTTGCCGTTGACCATGGAGCTATCCGCGGCGAAACGAACCTGGAGGTATTGCGAGCTTACTGCGAACGTTTCTGCAATCAGATGATGGAGCTCGAGAAGATACAAGAATCTCATCCTTTGGGATTGCTGCAAGTGAAGCAAGTCGCATTCCGGGAAGAAATTAGTCCTATCTGTCAGCAATTGCTGGCAGTATTGGATGAAACGATTCCTTGCTTGGCGATGGAAAAGATCAATTTCGTAAAGCAGAAAGGAGAAGAGATACAAACGAAGCTAATGATTGTACCGGAGGAAACCAACCATTATATCTACTATTTCAACCATCTGGAAGTTTGCCACGAGCTCCTAGCGAGCTTGCAAAAGGAGCTAAACTATGCGCATGATGCGCTAAAGATCATGCAAAACTTCAAAGTAGCATTTTCAGATGAAGATAAGGATAAATATTTAGGTAAAAAACAGGCAGGCGTTGCAGGATCGAATACTTATTTTTATTTTTTTCAGACATGGAAGAATTTTTGACTGAAATCAGGGAGATGTTAACAAGCAAAAGGGAACAAAAACAGGATCTTATTAACAAGTTTGATCTATGCTTACAATCCGACATAACAAAGATCTTTTCCGAAGTGGAGGAAATCCTGGAGGAGGTGTTAAAGGAATGGCTGCTCGATATAGCCTCTGATCAAGCTCGTGTTCGCGATTGTTTGATTGATCTCTCCGAACGACTCACCATGTGCCAGCGTAAAGCGCAGGAATACAAGAAATATCAAAAAGAGTTTCGGCTTGAGGTTACACGATTTGAAAAGCTCGATCTGGTGATTAACGAAGTGAAACTAAGGCAAATACTCTGGGATAGTGTGCAACAGTGGAAAGAATCGGTGGAGATTTGGAACGAGATACACTTTCACGAATTGAACATGGAGGAGGTCGAAGCGCTAAACACCAAGATACTTAAAAATTGTGCCATGCTGGATAAAAATCTTCCTAAGAATGACATCATCCCAAGATTGAAAGCAGAAGCGGAGGAATTTAAGGACAAGATACCGGTGCTGGGCTTCTTGCGTAATCCGGCTCTAAAGACACGCCATTGGATCAAGATTGAACAAATTTTAAATCGTCATTTAACAGAGGAAACCGAGATATACCTCCACACGTTTGAAGATGCGAATGCCTTTGAAGAGGATATTGCATCGGAGCTGATGGAAGTTTCCAACATGGCGAGTGCCGAGGCAGGTTTGGAAATGCTACTCAACAAAGTAGAGAATGCATGGAAGGAATTCGAGCTTTGCGTAGTCAATCATCGAGATCATCGTGATGTTTTCGTCTTGGCTGGAATAGAAGAAATTCAAACTGTTCTGGATGAATCCAGTATAAATGTGAGCACCGTGGCAGCTTCCCGGCACGTTGGCCCTATCAAACCAAAAGTCGATGATTGGGTATCGCAGTTGGATCTGTTTTCGAGAACACTAGACGAATGGATGCTCTGTCAGCAGTCGTGGATTTACCTTGAAGCTATCTTCTCGGCACCGGATATTCAACGTCAACTGCCTCACGAAACTCAAATGTTTCTGCAGGTCGATAAAGCATGGAAGGATTTAATGCGCCGAACATACAGAACGCCGCTAGCGTTGGCCGCAATGACTGCCGAAGGTGTGCTAGAGCAGCTTCAAGTTAATAACGTCCTGCTGGAAAAAGTAACCCGCTGCTTGGAGGCTTATCTGGAAGTGAAACGAATGGCCTTCCCTCGATTGTACTTTTTATCCAATGATGAGCTGCTGGAAATATTAGCCCAGACCAAAAATCCTTTCGCAGTGCAACCGCATCTGCCAAAGTGTTTCGATGCTATCGCTATGATAGAATTTGCAGAGAAAACGTTGGTTTCGGGCGAGGAACCAGTTATGACAAACGACATTAAAGCAATGATCTCACCGGAGGGCGAACGTTTAGAGTTTGGTCTCGGCTTAAAAGCTCGTGGAGCCGTAGAGGATTGGTTGTCGAAGGTTGAGGAAGCCATGTTTTTGGCGGTGAAGCGCTACATGCGGCAAGGCTATCGTACGTACGGCCTGAAAGACCGATCCTATTGGATGCAGGAACACCCAAGCCAAGTAGTGCTCACCGTGTCCCAGCAGCAATGGGCCGCTGATGTGCATAAAATACTTGACGGATCCGATAACGTCGACAAGAGCTTACAACAATTTCATATCCAGCTAACCGATAATTTGTCTGTGCTGGCGAGGATCGCGCGAACCAATATTAAGAAGCTGGCACGAAACATACTGTGTGCTCTGATCACGATTGATGTTCATGCGAGGGACATGGTCTCTGGAATGAAAGAGAAACGCGTTCAAAAATCGTAAGTCAAACCCATCGTGTTATAGAAGGTCCGTTACTAAAGGTGTAACGTAAAACATTGATTTTATCATCATTATAGATCCGACTTTGAGTGGCTCAAGATGCTGCGCTACTATTGGCTATCCGATGCGGAAGTGATGGAGACGAAAATGGCATCAGCCAATTTGCCCTATTTCTACGAATATCTTGGTGCTTCTGGTGTGCTCGTCATTACACCCCTAACAGATCGATGCTATCTTTGCCTGATGGGAGCATTGCAGATGGACCTAGGTGGTGCTCCAGCCGGACCAGCTGGAACGGGTAAAACGGAAACTACGAAGGATCTTGCCAAAGCTCTTGCCATCCAGTGCGTAGTATTCAACTGCTCCGATGGTTTAGATTACAAAATGATGGGGCGATTCTTCACCGGGTTGGCACAATCCGGAGCATGGTGTTGTTTCGACGAGTTCAACCGAATTGACATCGAGGTGCTCTCGGTAATTGCACAGCAGTTGATCACGATTCGTCACGCGAAGGCGGCCAAGATGAAACGTTTTCTCTTCGAAGGACGTGAAATTCGGCTCAAGCCATCATGCGCTGCTTTCATTACAATGAATCCCGGTTATGCTGGTCGCACAGAGTTGCCCGATAACCTGAAGGCCTTATTTCGTCCCATTTCGATGATGGTTCCGGACTATGCTCTCATTGCTGAAGTAATTCTGTATTCGGAAGGGTTCGAAGGGTCGAAGATGCTCGCAAAAAAGATGGTTCAAATGTATAAGCTCTGTAGTGAGCAATTGAGCCAGCAAGATCATTATGATTTTGGCATGCGTGCAGTGAAAAGTGTACTTGTGATGGCCGGGGCTCTGAAACGCGCTTCTCCTGATCAACCAGAGGATGTAACACTGATATCAGCGCTTCGTGATTCTAATCTTCCTAAATTTTTAGCCAACGATGCCGTACTGTTTAACG